>NC_079517.1:25174199-25276539 GCF_000801105.2 Raphanus sativus | reverse complement strand
TTCCTGAAGTATCGAGATTAGTTTAAGGTTTTTAGGAACCTGAGTTTAACTCGGTACCTTAGGTGGGGGGAACCTGAATTTGTTTGCGGGATTTTAAGACTCATTGGAACTTGCTTAGGATTTTAAGACCTTTCGAAATTTGATAAGGGTTTTAAGACCTTTGTATTTTTTGAGGATTTCGAGATTCTTAGTTTAGATCCGAGGTGACCTGACCTCGTTCGACAGGATTTTAAGACCCGATGGGTTTCTAAGGGTTTTAAGACCTTAGGTTGAGGTCAATGGAGACCTGACTTGTTGAAGGATTTTAAGACCTTGATGGTTTCTAAGGATTTAAGACCTTAGGTTGAGGTCGATGGAGACCTGACTTTGTTTGAAGGATTTTAAGACCTTGGTAGTTTCTAAGGATTTTAAGACCTTAGGTTTAGGCTCCATGGAGACCTGAGCTGATCCGAAGGGTTTTAGGACCCTAGGTCCGTGTTTGTAGGGACATGTGTTGTTAAAAGAATTGAGACATCGAGGATAATTGCTTTATTGATAATTGGATACATGGTATCATGATAATCATACAATTGCCTGTATATATAATGATCATACAACTTGCTGCTTGAGTTATGTGATTTTAATCAGACACATGCCCCCTTTGGCTGTGGTGAACAGTGTTGAAATGAGGTTGGGGCTGCACTCATGACGGAGTTGCCTACGTACCCAGTCAAGGGATCAAGCCTAACGTAGTTCAGGAATTTTAGGTACCTAATGATAATATCTCTTAAGATTCGTGGCGTTCCACGATCTGATTTCAGGTACCCCGGTTCACACCTTTCGGAGCTTGTAAACGCCAGGTCGTACCACATGGATGATCTGATAGGGACCTTCCCAGTTGGTTCCTAACTTTCCAGCATCTGGTTCCTTGGTTCCTTCGAAAACTTTCCTAAGTACTAGGTCACCTACAGCGAACCGTCAGGGCCTGACTTTGGAGTTGTATTGTCGTGCCATTGCTTGCTGATAGTTTTGAATGCGAATCAGAGCTCGGTCCCGTCTTTCCTCGATTAGATCGAGGCTGTCCGTTAGGAGCTGATCATTAGCTGCGGGATCGGATGTACAGAGTTCCCGGCGGAGGCTAGCAGCTATGGTTTCAGCTGGGACGACAGCTTCCATCCCGTAGGCTAAGGAGAAAGGGGTTTCTTCTGTAGCCTTTCGTGGGGTGGTTCGACATGCCCAAAGTACTTCAGGTAGCTTTTCTGACCAGAGTTCCTTCTGGGTTCCGAGGCGTTTCTTGAGGTTTGCTAATACTGATTTATTAGCAGCCTCCGCCTGGCTGTTTCCTTGAGGTCGTCGAGGTGATGAGAAGGTCAGGCGAATATTCCATTTGTCACAAAATACTTTGAAGTCGTGGGATATGAACTGCCCTCCATTGTCGGTTACAATTTCATATGGGACGCCGTGTTTACACACGATTTCTTTCCACACAAATCGTTCGACCTCGACTCTGGTTACCTGTTGGAAAGCTTCAGCCTCTATCCATTTCGTGAAGTAGTCTGTTAGGACTAAGAGGAAGCGTAGCTTCTTCTTTCCACTTCCTGATGCTACTAGTGGTCCTACGATGTCCATGGACCACCTCATAAATGGGTAAGGGGCGGATATGTTAGATAGCTTCTCCGCAGGTTGGTGTATAATCGGTGCATGCCTCTGGCACTTGTCGCATGAAGAGGACTAGAGCTCACAGTCTGCAATAATGGTAGGCCAGAAATAGCCCTGCCTTTTGATTCTGATGGCCACAGCTCTTCCTCCAGAGTGGTTCCCGCAGGAGCCGTCGTGCATTTCCTTCATGAGTCTCATAGCAACGAGGCCATGGACACATTTTAGGTAAGGTCCGGAAACCCTTCGTTTGTGGAGGACAGACTCGATTATGCAGTATCTCGCGCTTAATACTTTGAGCTTCCGAGCCTCCCATTTATTGGGTGGAGTCTTTCCTTCCAGGATGTATTGCGCTATTGGTATTCTCCAATCCTCTCTCCCTACAACTTTGTTGTGAAGAGACGAGGGAGGTTCCTGTTCGGGACATGGTGTCGTGGTGCCCCCGGAGGTGTTCGTAGGATTAGACTCCAGGGAGTCTAGATTTCGAGGAATACCTCCAATTTCTTCATTATTCTCCGGGGTCTGGATGGTGCCCCCAGATGAATTTTTGAGAGCTGAACGGCTTCTGGTTTTAACTCTGCAGACGAGTGGGTCTGAGTTGGTGCCCCCGGAGGTATTCGTGAGATTAGGCTCCAATGAGTCTGAATTTCGGGGAATATCTTCCGTGTTTTGGATTGTGTTCCCGGAGGTATGCTTTTTAGAGCTACGTATTTTGGCTTTTGGGAACCAGAATGTTGTGAGAACTTGGGTAGCTACCGTTTCAGGGCAGGTACCTTCGGGTTGCTCTTTTAGCTTGCTGTCTATCTCAGCTTTAGTAGCTATGTCGATGCTTGGTTTTTCGATTCCTTCTACGGGTATTATCCGTTTTACGAGGGGGTCCGATGTGGAGGCTAAAAGCAGCCAACGCATCTGCTGAGGAGTTCTCTCCTCGTGGGATCCTTGTTAGCTCGAATTTGTCGAACTGCCTAGTGAGGTTATGGACGACTTCGAGATATGCCCCCATTCTTTCGTCCCTCGTTTCATATTCTCCGTGAAACTGGCTAGCTACTAGCTGTGAATCACTATAAGCGTTTAGCTCTCGAATTCCGAGGCTTAGGGCGAGTTTCAACCCTGCGATTAGTGCTTCATATTCAGCTTCGTTGTTTGAGGCGCTGAATCCGAGCCTATATGACTGCTCAATGGTTTCTCCTGCTGAAGAAGTCAGCCTTAGACCGACACCGGAGCCCTGTTTTGATGAGGCTCCGTCGACATACAGGCTCCACTTTGGAGATTCCATTTCGGAGTCTAATTGCTCGGATGCTAGCTCAATGACAAAGTCGGCAAGGACCTGAGCCTTCGCTGCTGCTCGAGGTCTATACTCAATGTCGTATTCACTGAGCTCAATGGCCCATTTAGCCAATCTCCCTGACTGGCTAGGGCTGTGCAATATCATTCGTAATGGTTGTGAGGTCATTACGACGATTGAGTGCGACTGGAAGTAAGGTCGTAATTTTCTGGCAGCTGTTACGACCGCTAGCGCTAATTTTTCCATTGCAGGGTACCTTGTTTCGGCGTCTATCAAACTCTTGCTGGTGTAATAGACATGTCTTTGTTCGTTTTGTTCTTCTCGTACTAGGACACCGCTAACTGCAGCAGTTGATACGGCAAGGTACATGTACAGTGGCTCTCCTACTACAGGTTTAGATAGGATCGGAGGTTCAGATAGGTAAGCTTTCAATTGTTTGAAGGCTTCCTCACATTTCTCGTCCCATAAAAACTTCTTATTATTTCTTAGAAGTTTGTAGAACGGGAGGCACTTATCGGCGGACTTGGATATGAATCGATTTAATGCTGCTATTCGTCCAGTCAATCTCTGTACCTCTCTGGTCGTCTTAGGTGACGGCATTTCTAGGAAGGTTGCCATCTGCTGCGGGTTGGCTTCAATGCCTCTTTCAGTTACGAGATAGCCTAGGAACTCGCCTGAGGGTACCCCGAAGGTACATTTAGTGGGATTGAGTTTCATATCGTATTTGTTGAGGATATCGAAGCATTCCCTTAAGTGGGAGATATGGTCTTCTCCAGCTGAGGATTTGACTAGCATATCGTCGATATAGACCTCCATGGTTTTTCCGAGTTGCCCAGCGAACATATTGTTTACTAGCCTCTGATAGGTAGCTCCTGCGTTCTTTAATCCGAATGGCATAACCTTGTAACAATAGGTTCCTCGTTCGGTTATGAATGCAGTTTTCTCCTGGTCCTCAGGATCCATCATGATTTGGTTGTATCCTGAGAAGGCATCCATGAAGGATAGGAGTCGATGGCCAGCTGTTGCTTCAACCAGGCGGTCGATGTGAGGTAACGGGAAGCTGTCTTTAGGACAAGCCTTGTTTAGGTCGGTGAAGTCTACACAGATTCTCCATTTCCCGTTTTTCTTCTTTACAACTACCGGGTTAGCTAACCAGTCAGGGTAGTGTACCTCTCGAATGGACCCAGCTTTCGTAAGTCGGTCAACTTCGTCGTTAACAGCTTGGGCCTTTTCGAGGCCTAGCTTGCGACGCTTTTGTTTGATCGGTTTGAAAGTGGGGTCTACTTTTAGTTTATGGGTGGTGACGTTCGGATCTATGCCTTTCATGTCATTGGTGGACCATGCAAAGGTTTTGACATTGCTTTTCAGGAAGTCGATGAGCTCCTTTTTTGTCTCAAGAGGTAGCTCAGATCCGATGCTCACCTGTCTTTCAGGATTTGAGTCGTCAATGTAAACTTTTTTGGTGAGGTTCTTAGGGGGTCCTCGAGTATTTTGTTGCATTTCGCGACCCTCCTGGATCTGTAATTGCTATTGGGGGGACTTTTTGAGGATTTCGAATCCTCCCAAGTAGCAGATCCTGGATATCTTCTGGCTACCGTGTACGGTAGTTATTCCTTCAGGTGTTGGAATTTCACACATTGATGATAAGTCGAGGCTACTGCCTTCATTTTGTGGATCCAAGGTGTTCCCAATATCGCATGGAACGGGGAAGGTCTGTCGATTACTACTAAGTTGGTCATTTTCATTACTCCGCCAGCTATAACTGGGAGCTTGATAGTCCCCAATGAAGTAGCTGTCTCTCCGGAGAAGCCTACGAGATTAGCTTTTTGGCCGATAATTTCGTAGTCGTCTATTTCCATCCCTTTTAGGGTGTTGTAGAAAATAAGGTCAACGGAGCTTCCTGTGTCTATCATGAGTTTAGGGACCTCGTATCCTGCGATGTTCAGGGTGACGATCAGCGCGACATCGTGAGGTCTGTCAAGGTTTGAGGTCTCGCTTTCCCAGAAAGAAATCTTGGTATTGGACTCGGGGTTAGGAGGCTTAGGTCCAGTGTTAGACACAGCCTTCCGTATGTGATTCTTAATGGAGTTGACGGAGTCTTGACATATATCTGATCCTCCAAGGATACAGTCCACCCTCGAGTCGGGGCTCGATTGAGGGGAAGGTTTGCTCAAGAGAGCTTCGACTTGTAAACTTTTTCCTTGGGGGAATTTTCCAAGAATCATATCGACTCTTTTCTTGGGAGCTGGAGGTGGCGAATCGGTCTCCTTCTCAGGTGACCTCTCGCGCTTTGGAGAGGTGTCTCTGGGACCTCTTTTCTGATAAGGTGGTGGCTTTTTAAGGTCCACTCCCTTTATTTCTCCGGCTGCGAATTTAGCTGCCAGTTGTCGTTGGAGGTCCCAACATTCCTCAGTTGAATGCCCTTCTCGATCATGATAAGAGCAATGTTTGTTTTTATCAAAGCCTTTTGACCAGGGAGTTTTGTTTGCTGCGGCGACAGGTTTCTCTTCCTTGTCTTCCTCAATTGCATAGGAATGTTCTCCCTGAGTTTGGTTGTTTCGGAGGTTCCCCCTTTTATGAGGTCCCTTTGCCTCAGAGGATTCACCTTTCGAGTGATTCTGAGGTTTCTTGTGGAGTTTATCCAGTGCAGCTGTCTCCTCCTCCAAAGTAATGTATCTGGTGGCTTTACGAAGAGCATCATCTATAGTTGGAGGAGTATTGAGTGTTAGCTCCGACCAGAACTTCGATTTATAGAACAGACCTCTCCTAAGAGCCTCGATGGCGACTAGGTCGTTGGGATTCGAAAGCTTAGTTCTTACTGCCCTGAATTTCTCGATGTAGACTCGTAGTGAGTCCCCCATTCCTTGTCTGACCTTCCAAAGGTCGGCCTCAGAGGCTTGCTTCAGGATATGGGTCGAGTACTGCTTCATGAAGGCACTAGTTAACTGGTCGAAACTATCTATCGAGGCTGGTTCGAGACCAGAGAACCACTCAAGGGCTGTTCCGACCAGGTTTACGGCGAATGTCCTGCAGTAACCTGCTTCACATTCTTCTTGTGTAAAATGGGCTTTCACGATAGCCAACCGGAAAGCTCTCAAATAGGCCTTTGGGTCAGAGGTCCCATCATACTCGGGAATTCTGATTTTTCGGGTATCTCTTATTTAGGAGCTGGCAATTCTGTCAGTGAATGGAGTTCCACGGGTTTCTTCGATCAAGCTATCGATTTCGGGAGCTGAGCTCGTAGCTTTATGGACTTGAGCTCCCAATTTTTGGAGAGCTGCGTGAGTTCGTTCCATATATCTACGGATAGCTTCAGGTCCCTCTAAGGGAAGGACATTTGGGTCGTTGTTAGGTACCCGACGGGCAGGTTCCTGACGGAACCGTGTTGACTCATCCTCCCATGCAGTTGGTGGGCTAAGTCGCTCACCAGCTCTTGGGTTATCGGAGTCTACCCTTTGATACCCGTCCCCATTCGGGGTTGAGCTTCTGGTTTGATAAACCGAAGCTGATGTTCTGCCCCCGGATGGGAAGGGTACTCCTGCTCCGGACCTAAAATCAGGCGGCGGAGGAGGTAAGCGAGTGCTCCGGTCAGCGACCTGACTGGGTGTGGAACTGGTTGTCGCTACGTTACTTCCCATAGCACTGGTGATAGGTGGGTTAAACACGGGAGCTGTCCCAGTATGAGGTGTCTGGAAAGCAGATCTCCGTCCTTCCGGAGCAGTGCTATCAGGAGAAAAGTCTAAACGTCCTCGGGGGAATGAGGGATCGGTCAATCGATCTCGGAAGGTGACTCCTGGAGCTTGACGTTGCGGTGGTTGGGTTGTTGTGTTTAGAGATCTAGTTATCTCTTCGAATCGTTGCTGACGAACAGCTAGCTGATGCATCGTACGCTTACTTTCCTGAGCTTTGTCTACTAATTGCATCATCATCTGACGAATCTCAGAGAGCTGAGCCTCCGTTTGATTCGGAGTGGCTTGCTGCTGAGGATTCTCGGTGACTGGAAGCCCGAGGGCGGTTCCACTTGATGATCTCGGGTTAGTAGCTCCGGTTGCAGTCTGGCTCGTTCGAGCGCTAGCCGGAGGCTGTTGCCCGGATCGGTGGTCGCCACCTCGAGGCTCCGTGGTCACGAGACTAGAGCCTCCATCGTTCGGTGAGCCATCGCTCTGAATTGGGAGGTTAAGGTCAGACGGATTTGTTGTCTGATCTGTAGGATTCATCCTCAGGTTAGGGTAAGGGATTTGATTGTTTCTTCCCCACAGACGGCGCCAATTGTGAGGGACTAAACTCACCTCCTGATTTTAGGTCAGGTTAAGATTATTTGGGAAGAAAGCGTGGGCTGAATCCCGTAAGAACTTGTAGAATGAATGAATGATTTTATTGATGATTTTGGGTAAAGAATATGTTTACAAAGATGTCTCTCTTGATGATTACAAAGATAGCAAAATGTTTAAAAGATGATGTGAATAATCGTGAAAATGAATAAGGATTGATTGATCCCGTCCTTAGTCCTCGACCTTCTCTTTAAATAGCCTTGGACTTCCTTTGATTGTCTTTAACTGATCTCCGAGATCCTCTCCGTTTATTGAGGAATCCGCAACAGCTTCCCCTTTCACCGGGTCCTGTGCTCCTTTTGTTGTGATATGAGCTTCCTCTTCATCGAGACTTCTTCGAAGATTGCCTTTAGCTTCCAGCCTCCGGCTCCGTAGTAAACCTTAGCTCAGGTCGCCGATACGCGTTGGGCTTTATCTCAACCCAATGCTCGTTTTGGTTCTATCGTCAGCTAATGGGCCATATTTGGGCCCAACAGTTCCCCCTTTTATGAGGTCCCTTTGCCTCTGAGGATTCACCTTCCGAGTGATTCTGAGGTTTCTTGTGGAGTTTATCCAGTGCAGTTGTCTCCTCCTCCAAAGTAATATATCTAGTGGCTTTATGAAGAGCATCATCGATAGTTGGAGGAGTATTGAGTGTTAGCTCTGACCAGAAATCTGATTTGTACCACAGACCTCTTCTAAGGGCCTCGATGGCGACTTGGTCGTTGGGATTCGAGAGCTTAGTTCTTACTGCTCTGAATTTCTCGATGTAGACTCGTAGCGAGTCCCCCATTCCTTGTCTGACCTTCCAGAGGTCGGCCTCAGAAGCTTGCTTCAGGATATGGGTCGAGTACTGCTTCATGAAGGCATTAGTTAACTGATCGAAACTGTCTATCGAGGCTGGTTCGAGACCAGAGAACCACTCAAGGGCTGTTCCGACCAAGTTTTCGGCGACTGTCCTACAGTAACCTGCTTCACATTCTTCCTGTGTAAAATGGGCTTTCACGATAGCTAATCGGAAGGCTCTCAAATAGGCCTTTGGGTCAGAGGTCCCATCATACTCGGGAATTCTAATCTTTCGGGTATCTCTTATATAAGAGCTGGCAATTCTGTCAGTGAATGGAGTCCCGCGGGTTTCTTCAATCAAGCTATCGATTTCGGGAGCTGAGCTCGTTGCCTTGTGGACTTGAGCTCCCAATTTTTGGAGAGCTGCGTGAGTTTGTTTCATATATCTACGGATAGCTTCAGGTCCCTCTAAAGGAAGGACATTTGGGTCGTTATTAGGTATCCGACGGGCAGGTTCCTGACGGGTTCGTGTTGGTTCATCTTCCCATGCAGTTATTGGGCTAAGTCGCTCACCAGCTCTTGGGTTATCGGAGTCTTCCCTTTGATACCCATCCACATTCGGGGTTGAGCTTCAGGTTTGATAAACCGAAGCTGATGTTCTGGCCCCAGATGGGAAGGATACTCCTGCTCCGGACTTAAAATCAGGCGGCGGAGGAGGTAAGCGAGTGCTCCGGTCAGCAATCTGACTGGGTGTGGTGCTGGTTGTCGCTGCGTTACTTCCCATAGCACTGGTGACAGGTGGGTTAAACGCGGGAGCTGTCCCAGTATGAGGTGTCTGGAAAGCAGACCCCCGTCCTTCCGGAACAGTGTTGTCGGGAGAAAAGTCTAAACGTCCTCGGGAGAACGAGGGATCGGTCAATCGATCTCGGAAATTGACCCCCAGAGCTTGACGTTGCGGTGGTTGGGTTGTTGCGTTTAGAGATCTAGTTACCTCTTCAAATCGTTGCTGCCGAACAGCTAGCTGATGCATTGTACGCTCATTTTCCTGAGCTTTGTCTACTAATTGCATCATCATCTGACGAATCTCAGAGAGCTGAGCCTCCGTTTGATTCGGAGTGGCCTGCTGCTGAGGATTCTCGGTGACTGGAAGCCCGGGGGCGGTTCCACTTGATGATCTCGGGTTGGTAGCTCCAATGGCAGTCTGGCTCGTTCGAGCGCTAGCCGGAGGCTGTTGCCCAGATCGGTGATCGCCACGTCGAGGCTCCGAAGTTACGAGACTAGAGCCTCCATCGTTCGGTGAGCCATCGCTCTGAATTGGGAGGTTAAGGTCAGACGGATTCGTTGTCTGATCGGTAGGATTCATCCTCAAGTTAGAGTAAGGGATTCGATTGTTTCTTCCCCACAGACGGCGCCAATTGTGAGGGATTAAACTCACCTCCTGATTTTTAGGTCAGGTTAAAGTTTAGGAAAAGGTTAGGGAAAGATAACGTGGGCTGAATCCCGTAATAACTTCGATGATTTTGATAAAAAAGTGATTACAAAAGATGATCTTTGATGCTTACAAAGACAAAGAGAATGTTACAAAGATAAGAATGTTTTCAGAGTGTCGTCTCGAATATGGGTTGAATGTCTCCTTCTTTTCTTTGATGTCCTTCATCTTTAAATAGCCTCAGGTTCCATTTGATCGTCGCCAACTGGCTTCCCGAGATCTCCTCCGTGATTTGAGGGATTTGTAACAGCACCCCTTTGACCGGGTCCTGCGCCTATCTTCATGTCCACGAGCTGCCTCTCTTCCGTGACGTCTCTAGTGAACACCCTTAGCTCACAGCCTCCGGCTCCAGCTTAGCTGCTTTTAAGGATTGAATTCGCGATGGGCCTGTCGCGGCTCGTTATCGTCTTTTGTTATTCGCTGTTAGCTATCGGGCCATATTCGGGCCCAACAGTCGCGACTTTTCACCACAGGAAGAGCACGAAAACGAGCTCGCGATTTCTCTATCTAAACAGAAAGGGCAACGATAAAATTTATCAAACCCCGAAAATTCGTCTTGTTACCAAGTTAGAGAAATCTCAACGAGCAAGGGTTCTACCAAAAACCTTTTTTTTTCGAGAACCTCTCGGAAAAATAAAACTTATTCTCCTCGAAACCTCGGGGAAACTATAGAATACTCGTGAAAAAGAGTACAACAAAACGGAAAAAGCTTACCAATACTTCCCAACCAACTGAATCACCCCGAGGAAGCACAAAGCTTCGACTGTCCTAACCAGCTTACCATACGACAAGCTTGGTCCTCCTCGACCAGCTTTGAAAAAAACGGAGTTGATTTCTATAAAATCACTCAAAACCTAAAACGGTTAACGAAAACTAAACAAAACCAAAACGAGAGATCATAGACACCTAAAGTTTCGCATTGCTGCGGACTCTTTGACTTTTTCCACTAAGCTTACTTTGGAGAAACTACTCAAAATTCCTTCGGATCAACCCTACAGAAACGAGAAAATTTCTGATAAAGCTTGGTCAGAAAAACTACAGCTCACCGCAGCAAGAGTTTCTGATATTAAAATTCGATAACTTTTTACAGAACACCTTTCGTAAAACAAAACTCGAAAATATTTCACGAGACAGCTTTTGTACTATTAAACTCGACAACATTTTACAAACCAGCTTCCGTAAAATTAACTCGACAATAGTTTGCAGAATAATTCTCGTAAAAGAAAAGCTCGACAACGTTTTAGGAAACAGCTTCCGTAAGATCAAACTCGGCAATATTTTACGAAACATCATTCGTAAAACAAGATTATATGAAACAATAGGGTCTGGGACATGAACAGTTCGCTCATGGCTTGACGAACTAAAACCGAATGACGTCTTATCCATTGCTTCCTCTTCCTAAACGCCACCTCGTGGCCTGCTTCTCCTCCTTTTGTTTCAATGATTTCGCAAAAATCCTCCGGTACATAAAACGCAATCCAATTTTACCAAATTTTTGCCACGTTGAGTCGAAAACATTTATTCATAACTTTTGATAGACTTTTCAACAATATACAAAGCGCACATGGCCACTTTAGTAAAACCAGAGATACGAAGAAACGAGGACAGGAACTTGGGTGTTGATATCTCTTCTTCATTACGATATTCTTGCAGAATTTCGTCGAAAACCAATTCATATGAAATTCAGTATCAGGATTTTCAAAGTCCTTCGACATTTACTCAAAATCGGCCATTCCTGATTGCCTAATAAACCTTCAAAAAAATGCACACTCCTTCCCGTTAAAATTAACACCACGAAAGTTGAAACTCAGGTCAGGAAACAAGAGGAGAAGAAGAAGGAAGAAGAGGAAATCTCGAGTCATCGATGAGACTAAGCCATCAGCCATATCTCGACGGACTCTATTCGGCCTTTGGCCAACTATGCATTTCCATAAAGCCCGGACCTGAATTCGGCATCTCCATTAAGGACAATCGTAAACTAACATGATCTTAATGTTTACATAAAGGGCCGTGGTCTGGTCCTTAACTAACAACCTCCTTGGCTATACGGCTGTACCAAGCCTCCATGCCAATCCATAACTACTGAGCGACCACCGCCCCAATCGCTTAACGGCTAAACGACAATCCACGATTTGTCATAAAACGCCAAGTGATTATTACGCAAGCAGTTTGTCGTATAACCGAGAATCTAAAATCATACGATAGATTCTCCATAACAAACTCGGTCCTAACAACCATATGGTTATCGGAAGATTTAAACTTATCATCAAACGATTAAGTTCTATATGCCCCGTAAAACGCAGCAAGAAAAGAAACACTCGTAAGGAATCTCCTAGTGCTATACGAGTCATTCCTAAAAATATACAAAGAAATCCCCCATGAGGCCAACACTTCACGAAGCACAGTGAAAGAAGATGCTCCTCCCCTGGGACAAACTTACGCGACCCCTCGGTCCTGATTCCTCGATCAAAAATAAAAAAAAAAACCTGCGCCAAACTGAAACAACAGTTTCTGGCTGCGAACATTCGCAAAACATCTCCAAGCCTGCGAACATTTCAAACACGAAATGCGCACAAGGTAAACTCAACCTCGGCACCGCGAGACGTCGCAACGATCAAAGGACGTTTTTTTCCTCAAAACATTCCAGACGAAATTCTCGTCTCAGGAACTCAAAACATTCAAACACACCTCTAAACGGTAACATGCCTCTAAATTGGTATCATTTTGTTGTTGCTGATCACAACAAACGAACTCTAACGTCCTAAACATACACTAGCCGCCCTGGAAAGGATATGATCTCTTACATCCAACAAGGATATAGCGCGCTATACAAAAAAATCTAAAATTTTGGTCAGCACTTCCAAACAGCCTTTGGAAGTAGCTCAGTTCATGCCAAGACAAGTCATATAAGCCGATAACACTTCGCGGACTTTATATTGGTATGAATCAGGTAGAAATCGCAAAAAGGCAAAACGAAAGCCGACTTGTCATCGCATAGCCTCAGTCCGAGAGTATACCTAGGTCTTGCCCTAAACCCAGTCTTACTGGATCTTGACATCTCAAAGTCATAATATCAGCACACTGATATGAGATCCCAAAACTTGTCTCTTCACTTAGGTCTGATCATTTTCACGAGCCTTCACGTAAAACGAAAATCACACACACTCAACAAACGATGGATACGGTGATCGTCAGGGGACAAGGAATGAGACGACAACTCACTTCCTCGCCCTTTAACTTCGAAAAACCCGAAGTTCTCTCAATTTATAATAACCAATTATAGATTGACCCAAGCATCTTACAAAAAGCTTTAAAAATGGCATGGATTCGAAGTCAGCAACGGCCAGTCCCGAAAGATACATCATTGCCTCGAAACGGCCAGTACAAAACGAAATACCATCGACAGCATCATGCTCAAAGTCTCTGCACGACACATAACAAGACCATAAGTGTCTCGCTAGAGAAACAGATCACAAGGGTCTAAAACTCCAAAACGAACTACGAAAGGCTTGATCCCTTAGATAAGGGTACGTAGGCAGTCTTCGAAAGGCGCAGCCCCAATTTAACAATTTTCGACGGAGCTTTTCAACCACTAATTCCGTCTAACTTACCTAACATGTCTTACCACACGCAAGAACATCGCAAAAGTTCTAACGAGCTGGGGGGCTAACTGTTGGGGTCAAAATCGGTCACGACGGAATCAATGCCTGAAAGTCCCCGGAAAGTATTTCTCGGAACAAAAAGTCTCTTATAATTTGAAAAGAGATTATGCGGCAAGTTCTCAAATTAGAATATCCAATATCTTTGACAAACAACTCTCGAGAAACAAACGGCACATTGGAAGGAGGTCAGAGATTGGTCTTACCGGGTCAACTCACCATAGGGCGAGCTCGGTCTTCCATGTTGGCCCTGGGACCAGCCCACTCTGTTCTTCTTTGAGTCTAGATCAAAATGGCCTTCGTTTCGTCTCAATCGGAGTTTCCGTTGAGATTTTACGAAAGAAACAAGGCGCACAGCTGATATACCATGAATTTCACCCGCTTTTAGCCATGGTATATAAGAGTTTTCAATTATATTTATAACGTTTTCAAAGTCCTTTTAGAGTAATTTCAGGCACAGGTAATTACTTAGAGAAAGTAATACTTTTGAGGCATTTTTGGAATATTCCTACGAATGAAGAATCAACCGATATGCAACACGTAACATCGGACGACCGAAGCCAATTACACTTGATCGACAGCAAACATGAAGTGTCGATCGATATCAGAGCCATTCGATGGATAACGATTTAGAAGATTTCAAGTATCACAAAGTATGCTATTTACACACCAAGTCCATGGCCGCCTGTGGCTTTATATATTAGGGCTTTGTATCATTGTAGAGGCAGACTTGCCTAGAGACCTAGTGGAGAAGAGAAGCAATTTGGCTACCTTAGGAGAAGAGTTAGAGTCGGAGAGATAGATCTGAGACTACAAAATAGAGAAGATCTTGAACTCCCTTTAATATCTACTCATACTCTTTGTGTTCCTCATTTCATATTAAGATTTATTCAAACCATCATGATTTTGTCTCTCATGAATATGTCTGAGTAAAGCTAATTGTTAGATTTAGATTTCTCATAAGGATGAATCATGTGATGAGTTTGTGATAATTGTTAGGGTGTTACAAATTAGATCTTTCATTCTAGTTGCACTTAACACTAGATTTGGGATTGATCACCCTTAAATTTAGATCTTAGGATTGATGAGATAACCTACTGTATACTCTCAATACCCTGAAATAAACTAGAGTGATCTAACTGACTAGACACATGCGAAAGGTGGTCTAGATGGTTAGAGAACGATATCAAACCAATCCGATAAACCTTGCTAGAATTACCATCGATCGACACAACCATTGTTGTATAGATCGATTGTTTGAAAGGTGTATCGATTGATTAGGCGAAAGTCGTATCGATCGACTCTTTTCCGTGATCAACAGACGACAGTTGAGATCTAGGATCTAGTCAAAAGGAAACCCTACTGGTTGTACCCATTGTTTGAGTTCAAAGAACTAAAACCCTTAAATCACATTCAATTTGCATAATTTCGTACCTGAGAATTTACCTGAATCTAGCTATTTTCCTCACTAAGAAACAACCTTCACTTCAGTTACTAAAAAACTACCTTGTTCACCATATTATTTACTGCTTTAAAACAAATAAACCTTTAAGTCTATCTTCATTTCTAATACATTAAATCTATTAAGTAATCCTAGAGTCCTTGTGGATTCGATCACTAAGTACTACATCTGAACCTCTTATTTGAGAGAGTAATTCACTTTTAGGGTAATTTGAGTGATATCAAATTTGGCGCCGTTGCAGGAGACTCTTTCTTATTATTTTTAGATTTAATTTAGAATTTAGTATAGACTTTGTTACTTTTTGTTAAATTTTCTATTCTTTTCGTTTTTACAACACAAAAGAATGGAGAAAACAGATGTCGGCCAAGCGCCGATCGACGCGGAACGTTGTCAATCGAGCGACGCAGATACAGAGAAATTGATCGCTACGCCGATGCCTCATCGATCGACATCGCCCAGCCGGAAGCAGGTAAGTACCCTCTTACCGATGCTGCAGATGAGAAAGTAGTCCAAACTGAACCAATAGGTCAATCAAGCAACAATTCTAGCCAAACTACTGAAAAACAGGGAACTGAAATCCCTGTTAAGTCAAACTCTACCTTAAACGTAGGTAAAGAAATTAAATTGCCCTTGCAAGACTATTTACTCCAATAGGTCCGCTATTCGGGTACCAGACGACGTTACCACAAAATCCAAGTTCAATGCTGATTACTATAATATGGTACGTCGAAACCCTTTTAAAGGATCTCCCTTAGAGCATCCACAAGACCACATTGAAGGTCTAGAGGAATTAATCCCAGACGAATACAGTCGTTGCAGACTTTTCCCATTTTCACTAGAAGGGGAAGCTCTCAGATGTTTAAACTGTCTACCAAAAGGATCCTTGACTGGTTGGAAAGAGATTAGAAATGTCTTTCTTAAGCAATTGTTCGACGATACTCGTTACTGGGAAGTGAGAAGGCGAATTCCCACCTTCCGCCAAAATCCCCAGGAATCGTTCAAAAACGCATGGGGAAGATTCAAGAGCTATGAACTAGAATGTCCCCATCATGGTTATCCAGAACCACAATTCCTTAATATCTTTTACAAAGGTGTTATTCTGAGCTACAAAACAACACTTGATACAGCAAGCGAAGGGAATTTCGTTACTAGGAATCCTGAAGAAGCAAGACGCCTTATCGAAAACATGACAACATGAAGATCTTATGAAGAGATGAATGAAGAGAAAGAAAAAACTATAAACTCAAAAGGAGATACTGAGTTAGCAGAGATAAAAAATTCTATAAATTCGTTTCATTCCCTTCTGACGGATCGAAACCCATCTAACCTATGTCAGCACTACAATAAAGCTCCTCCTAAATCAGAAGATGAATTCGACTTCACAGAAGAGATAGATGATACTGATCCTCATTCTGTGTTTAACGTCGACAGTTCCACACGAGATTATGAAATCTGTGTAAAATCTCGCACCGGGAGAGAGAAATACAGTTTAAATCAAGCTTTTACTGGGAACTGTAAATTGAAATCTGATTTTAATGGGAAAATAAATATCATTTACGGTAAATTAAACAAGAAGATGGATTCCCTAATTGAACATCTTCGGGAAATGGAAGATCAGATAGCTAACCTGGCAACTGCCTTAAAAAGAGAGACGGGTCGTCTTCCTAGGAGAACCGATGCTAACCCTAGGGCAAAACACCAGGTATGTGCCGTAATGCTGCAAAGCTGTAAACGCCTTGCAACAAATACCAAAGACGATGCCAGCAATAAAAAATTCATCGATAAAGCAGGCAAAAGCAATTCTAATCCCATAGAACTTCTTGACCCTGATTCTGACTCAGGAACATCCAAACAAAGAAGGAATTCTTCAGATAAAAAAGATGAGGGAAAGACTGTAGATTTAGAAAAAGGAGATTCGGATTAAGAAATTGAAACCGAAATCGATCGTCTAGACGAACCGATTGTTGATCGACCAATTAGGAAAGAAAACGATCGACCATCTTGTAGTACTAACGATCGCAATGCACATCCTACCGTAACTGAACGAGTCTATAGAGCTCCACCCCCATTTCCTCCAAACAAACCACAAACCAAGAAAGCATTGGAACTTGCAATATGCAAAAAGACCTTCGATAAAATCACTCTTGAGTTACCCCTCAGTGACGCCATTAGATAGCACCCTCGGTAAAGAAATACATGAAAGATATGATATCTTCAAATTATCCAACTGGAGAACATAGCATGATGATGGTGTCAGAGGAGGTAAGTGCGATGATACAGGGAGAAACTTCAATCAAAAGAACTGACCCTGGTAGTTTTGTCCTAGATTGCAAGATACAAAACACACGTTTTCCTCGATCTCTTTGTGATCTTGGTTCTAGTGTAAATCTCATGCGATATTCAGTGGCAGTTTCATTGGGATTCGATGAATTTGTTCCAACCCCGGTCACCTTAGTTCTAGCTGATCGATCAATAAGGGTACCTGAAGGGATCCTCGTAGATGTGCCAATTAAAATCGATGATTGTTTCATACAAACAGATTTCGTTATACTTAAGTATAAACAAGAACCAAAAGACCCCCTCATACTGGGTCGGCCGTTTTTAGCCACGGCCGGAGCAATCATAGATGTTAAAGGAGGGAAGATCAATTTAAATGTCGGAGATATATCAATGAACTTCGACTTGGAAAAGTTAGTCAAGCGTCCTCTGATAGACGATCACGCCTTCTACACAGAAGAAGTTTCTGAATTAGAAAAAGAATACCTTATGGATATATGCTCTGACGATTCATTAGAAAACGCGCTCGCTAACGATGAAAGAGAAATCCTGAGCGTAGACAGCAGAACAGAAGATTATGTGAACCTTATGGACGCAAGTATCGGAATCACAAATAAAGAAAATGATGATTCAGAGATCATTATGGATCAATACCTTAGGGAAACCATTGATCGATCTTCCTCTTCATCGACCGACTGGTGTAAAGAAAAAGAACCCAAGTTGAGCTAAAACCACTTCCAGCTGGTCTAAAGTACGCATTCCTTTACGACAAATCCCATCATGTCATTGTTAATGCCAATCTCACGAGTGGAGAGCTTGCACTTCTATTAAACAAACTTCGCAAGTATAGGAGAGCAATTGGGTATTCTCTCGATGATATTCCCGGAATAGCTCCTGACCTTTGCATGCACCGTATCCACCTCGAAGAAGATGCAAAATCATTGATAGAGCAACAAAGGAGACTGAACCCAAACTTGAAAGAGGTAGTGAAAAAGGAGATAATTAAAATCCTAGATGTCGGAGTTATATATCCTATCACAGACAGTAAATGGGTAAGTCCTGTACATGTTGTGCCGAAGAAGGGTGGTCTCACAGTGGTTAAAAACGATAAAGATGAACTTATTCCTACACGCACTGTCACTGGACATCAAATGTGTATCGATTATAGGAAACTGAATGTCGTTACAAGGAAGGATCATTTTCCTTTACCCTTCATCGATCAAATGTTAGAAAGACTGGCCAATCACCAATATTATTGCTTTCTTGACGAATACTTGGGATTTTTCCAAATCCTTATACATCCTGAAGATCAAGAAAAGACAACTTTTACTTGTCCCTACGGAACATTTGCATATCGCAGAATGCCATTTGGACTCTGTAACGCACCAGCCCCTTTCCAACGTTGCATGATGTCAATTTTCACCGACATGATCGAAGATTTCATGGAGGTCTTTATGGACGATTTTTCGGTATACGGATCAAGTTTTAAAGATTGCCTCGACAACTTGTGTAAAGTATTGGAAACATGCGAAGAAAAGAACCTTGTCCTAAATTGGGAAAATACCATTTCATGGTTAATGATGGTATAGTCCTCGGACATAAAGTTTCTGGCGCTGGAATAGAAGTAGACAGAGCAAAAATCGAAGTAATGACTGGTCTACCGGCGCCCACAAACGTTAAGGACATAAGAAGTTTACTTGGGCATGCCGGATTTTACAGAAGATTCATAAAATACTTTAGTAGAATTGCTAGACCTCTAAATAATCTTTTATGTGAAGAGGTTAAATTCAATTTTTCACCTGAATGTAAGTTAGCTTTCGAAGAACTGAAAAGTCTCTTAAAACTGCCCCGGTCGTACAATCTCCGGATTGGAGTCTACCTTTCGAGATTATGTGCGACACAAGTGATTGCGCAGTTGGAGCAGTTCTAGGACAACGAAAAGATAAGAAGCTGCATGCTATCGACTATGCAAGTCGCACACTCGACGAAGCACAACGAAATTACTCTACCACAGAAAAAGAACTACTTGCAGTAGTTTTCGCTTTCGAAAAATTTCGCCAGTACTTAGTTGGAGCCCATGTTATAGTCCACACTGATCATGCTGCTATTAAATACTTGATGCAGAAGAAAGATGCTAAACCACGACTCATAAGATGGATTTTATTACTCCAAGAATTCGATATTGAAATCAAGGATAAAAGAGGAGTAGATAACGGAGTCACTGATCATCTTTCCCGCATTCGAATAGAGGATAATGTTCCTATAGACGATTACTTCCCTACAGAGAATATTGCCCTATTGGACACGTTTTTCGTAGGTCAAATATCGCTCAAGTGTGATGGATCATTGGGCGATCCTACTGACGATTTATCAATCGACACTGTGGATACAGAATCAATCATCGATACCGATGACAGAACGTCACATGAACTTATTGACATACCAGTTAAGGTTGCCTGTAATGCTTTGAATCAAAGTGAATCTGATATCTCTCAACTAGAAGCAAACGCGATTGGACAGAACATCAAAGATCAACCTTGGTATGACGATATAGTTAACTATTTAGCCGCTTATTTCGAACCAGAAAATTTAAAAGGCTATGAAAGAAAGAAATTATTTCGCGAAGTTCGGAGATACCATTGGGACGAACCTTACTTCTACAAGCATTGTTCTGACGGCATATATAGACGATGCGTCTCTGAAGCTGAAATCCCGAACATCATTTTCCAATGTCATGGGTCTGACTACACAGGACATTTCGCCACTTTTAAAACAGTTTCCAAAATTCTCCAAGAAGGATTTTGGTGGCCAACAACATTTCACGATGTTCACGGTCATATAGCACTGTCGATGTCAGAGGAGAGGAAAAATAAGCAAGAGACATGAGATGGAACAGAATTTCATCTTGGAAGTAGAAGTTTTCGACTGTTGGGGAATAGATTTTATGGGCCCCTTCCCATCTTCATATGGAAACAAATACATCCTAGTCGCTGTAGACTACATATCAAAATGGGTTGAGGCAGTTGCTTCCCTAACAAATGATGCTCTGTCGTTGTAAAGCTTTTCAGAATTTCATCTTGAGTAGAAGTTTTCGACTGTTGGGGAATAGATTTTATGGGCCCCTTCCCATCTTCATATGGAAACAAATACATCATAGTCGCTGTAGACTACGTATCAAAATGGGTTGAGGCAGTTGCTTCCCTAACAAATGATGCTCTGTCGTTGTAAAGCTTTTCAAGAGCATTATCTTTCCAAGATTTGGAGTTCCCAGAATAGTCATTAGCGACAGGGGATCACATTTCATCAACAAAGTCTTCGACCGACTACTTGAGAAGAACGGTGTTCACCATCGAGTCCTACACCTTATCAACCACAAACTAGTGGTCAAGTGGAAGTTTCGAACCGGTAAATCAAAGAAATTTTGGAGGAAACTGTTCGAATAAATAGGAAAGATTGGTCTCGCAAACTAGACAATGGCTTGTGGGCCTATCGGACCGCTTACACCGACACCACTGGGAACGACAACTTTTCATTTACTATATGGGAAATCATGTCATTTACCAGTTGAACTGGAACACAAGGCAGCCTGGGCGACCAAATTATTAAATTTCGATGTCAAGCCAGCTGCCGAGAGACGTCTCATTCAGCTAAACGAGCTCGATGAAATCAGGCATTTGGCATACGAAACTTCGAAGTTATATAAGGAACGAACGAAAGTTTATCACGATAAGAAAATCATATCTAGGCACTTTGAACCAAACAACCAAGTGCTCCTATATAACTCCCGATTAAACCTTTTTCCCGGAAAACTTAAATCTCGTTGATCTGGACCTTTCACTATCAAGGAAGTAAAACATTCCAGAGCACTAACCATAATTAGCGAAGATGGCAACGAGTTTACAGTAAATGGGCAGCGGGTAAAGCATTATTGGGCCAAGCCACCAGGCATCAATCCCATTCCGCTGCTACCACCCCCCGATAACTAAATCTAGTTACCATTAGTCGTGCTAAAGACTTTAAACTAAGCGCTGAATGGGAGGCAACCCATTTTCATTTTAATTTTTATTTTCTTTTCATTTTATTTTTATTATTATTAGTATTATTTTAATATTTATTATTTCTAAAACATTTTAGGATCAAAATTTATTAGTTTGCAATATTTAATTTATTTTCTCAAACATTTTAGGATCAAAATTTATTAATCTGCATTATAATCGATTGATATCAATGATCTTGTATGGATTGATATGGGAAACCTCATTTAACTCGACATCCGCCTCCTTCTTCTCTATTTCGCAAACCCTAGCCGAATTCTAAACCTCCCCTTTCTCTCTCGTTTCTTGACGATTTTAATCGTTTCTTTGCCCCAATCCACTCGAAATCAAGCTCTCTATCTGTTTCCTTTAGCATTTCACTCATTCTCCAAGGTAGTGATCCGAAATTCTCTTTTGATTGAACCTTTGGGTTTTGGGTTTTGAAATGAACTAAAACGAGTTGATTAGATGCAATTCTAGGTTGGTTTAGACGTTTATACTGTTTCTCTAAGTGCTAGGATAGTTTATTTCACCAAATCTTCACTTTTGATTCATGTTTCGTATGAACTGTGGATTTGCAGGTTTCGCGAGTCGTCGTCGATCGACAACGACTCTGTCATGTCGATCGACATAAGACTTTCACTTTTACACTGATCAATGCTATCGATCGACACACTCGTGTGTACATCGATCGATATAGATCTCTCTTGCGACCAAATCTAACTTCAAGTTTTATTTTTCTTGTTTAGATGAGCACAGATTCAGATCACGAGAGAGAGCAGAGGACAAAGAGGAGAAGTGATAGGGCTGGAACTTCACATCGCCAGCAGCGACAGGTCCCAAGGGACAACGAGAAGCGTCCTTGGCCATCGGATGATAGCACCCCCATCGAGTAAGTGGGTTCTCACGACTTTTCGGACCCAGGTCAACACCAGCAGCAAGTGCGTTGATAGAGTGCTCACTGAGGAGTGGGACGACTATGATAGCCTGTTCTGCAACGCATGGCTCGCAGTCGACATCGAGCCCACACGCTTCATCGACCCGGACATCATACACATGACGCGGATTAAGGATGATCTGTTCGCGATGATAGCTCAGCTCGGCTGGGGCACCATAGCCACTCACTGTAAGACCCGAACCCGGCAGACTAGGCCGCGGTCGATGCCTCACGTCGCTCGGTCCACACACTGACCGAACCACTCCATTTTTCGCGCTTTATCTATACTTTCGCCTAAGGACGAAGTCTATCTTAGACCTTAGCTTAAAACTACCTTAGTCATTTCCTAGCTTAGATCCTTTCAACTTATGCACAGCGGAATATTATCTACTTAACCATTGGTCTAAAACCAATCTAGTACTTGTCAGGTCGAATCACCTTAGCCATGGTCAATATACATAACTACTACCAGCTCCAAGGTTGATCCTGAACCTAATAAAAGTCATACAATAACTGAGGTTCCATTCCTCTAACCATTCTATCTAGATCTAAGCAACATTGTTAGATCATACCATTGCCACATCCACGGAGCTTGATAGCTCATTGTATCAGTTGACTTTGCTGTTTAGCTAGCTCATCCAGCTAGCTGAGCTGAACCACTTCAGTTGAGGTTCCCTACTCTCTTCCAGATGATCCAGCTGCGAGGCAGCTTTGCCCAGCTCCCCGTCCACTCGTCCAACTCCCTTATTCATGTATAAACTCTCCCCTTATGTACATAGTCATTCAACCAACTATCCCCACATACCAAGTACATTTGGGAAGTCTTCAGCTGCAAAATCAACCTCAAGCAAACATGCTCCAAAAACTAATTAAATTCATGATAATTCATAACTAAGAGAATGGTCAAGTCAGATTTCTCAGAACTGGCCTCGATCATACTGATCTCGCCCATGAACAGCCCATATGGCCATAATTGACCACCTCTAAATCAATGAGATAAAACTAATCTTTCACCATGATAATTCATGATAAATACCCATTAAGATATATTTGAAGTCGGATCCTAACAATTCCTTCAGGAACTATCAGATCTCCACTTACCTGCCCAACCAAGGCCATGGAGAGATTTCTCTGAACCGGCCTATCTGTGGTTCAGTATCTCCATGTATAAACAACAGAGCATATGATTAATAATGCCCACCAGTTCCTGAGTCAATCAACCAACCACCCCACATGACTCAGAACTGATGAGTCTTCACACATACCTAACCGACCATGGAACCATGTCCCAATGAACCTGGTCAGTCATGCTCTTCTTCATGGCTCTCAGCCAATCCTGTACCAACCCAAGGTTGATACCTATCATACCATATGATTCAATTACCTCATTGCCACGGCCTGAAGCCATTGGTAATGCAAAACCATAGATCTGGTTCACTCATGAACCACCATGAATCACTAACTGTTGCATAGCATCTAATTACCATCCCACATGGATGAATTAGTTCAACTATGACCTGCCCCTTTCCTGAAGGTCATGTATCCCTACAATACATCACAATATATGGTCTCCAAGGGCGTGCCTTACTTGGCCTCATTTGCACCTCAAGAGACACCAACATAAACCACAAAGTAATCATATGTACATGTTACCTCATATTTGATCTTACTAGATCTTGTGCTTCCCTGATCAGGTACGGCCTTGTGCCTCTTGCACTTGTATTAATCATGTCTTATCACATACCTCCAGTATTTATAATATCCATTCATGGGTCGCACCCATCATCCCTTCCATGGAACTTCCATGAAAACAGTTTCTGCACTGCATCTACCTTCAAGGCTGTACATGCCTTTGGGAGTGGAGTCCGGCCTTCTCCATTATCTTCTGGCCATTTGCGTGTGCCCTAAGACACAGAGGGAGCCTAGGGTGTGTTCATCCAGGATCAAACACCACCCAAGGGTCGTGCATCACTTCCCACTTCAGTTCCCATGAAACTGCCTTTCTACACACCACTGCCCTTAAGGCTGCTCTTGGACTTTGAGAGTGAATCCGGTCATCTCTCTTCTTCCCTGGCCATTTGGATGTGTATTAAGGATGTAGAGGAAGCCTATGGCGTGGCAAACCACAATCAAATCACACCAGAGGGTCGTTCTCAACTCCCCTCTTCATTGCCATCAAAACTGCCTCTTTGCTGCTTTCAAACCACCCTTGGTGTTGGATGGTGCAATCCGACCATCTCTCTCTTTTTCTTTGATTTTTCTTTGTGTTACAGGAAGAATAATGGATCCCTGGCGTGCCTGCAAAGGCACAGACTTGCCTGATATATATAGAAGAATGGGCAGTTACCTTTCTAAAGGTTGCATCCTTTCGGTTTCATTTCTGGCCATTGATTTCATCAATGGTCCAGATCACACCCATTCTCCTATGGCAGTTGGCTGACGTCCTGGGTTTCTCAATCAGCTCCTGGACATATTCAAATCCAGCCCAAACCGAATGCCAAGCTCCTGGCCCCATCCCAAGAGCCCACCAGCCAACCAGCCCACATGGCTCATCCACATGGCCCAGTACTGGCCCGGACCTGGCCCAACTGCCCAAGACTTGAACACTCAGTCTAGCTGAGTTGAGCTGATCCCCAGCTGACCCAGCTTAGTTAGCTAGTTCATCCAGCTCAGGGAGCTGACACACTCTTCAGTGAGCTATACTGAGCTGCACTACACTTCTCCTAGCTGGTCGAGCTTGCTTACCGCATCGCCCAGCTGCCATATCAATTATGCAGTTTGATATCTTCATCTTAATCAATATGTCTATGTCCCTTGATCAATTCCTTGACCTTGACTAATCTTTCCCATGATCTCTCCTGATCATACAGCTCATCCCACCTTGTTCACGATCTATTCTGATGATATGAACCAAGGCAGCTTGTTTCTATCGAAACATTCAAACCCTAGGTCAAGTTCCAGGAACAGGGACATGACAAGTCTCCTCCACCTAGGATGGATTCGTCCTCGAATCCAAGTGTGCTTTCTTGTCTCATTACAAAGGTTCCAACCAAACTCTTTGCACTCGGAACATAAAGCATGCTCAATTGGTCCTTCCTAACCAATTCGTTGCTTCTCCCTACTTCTTCCCACTAATCACGTCTTGATCATCATATACACAAGTCTCCCCCACTTGATAGAGATTTTACTTAAAATCTTATCAAGTGGTCCATCAAGCACCCCTACAAAGACTTGACTGGGTCACTGGCCCAACTCTCCAGGTTGCGGTCCTAGTGGACACCAAGTCTGTTACTCTCTGACCCTAGTCCAAGACTAGATCATATTCAGTTCCTAGGAACATACTGCGTACTTAAGTCTTAGTAGATTCAAACAAATCTCTAAGCCACTTGATACACCAGCCAAGTCCTAGCGAACATGTTCCAATCTTTAGGTTCCTCATTCTACCATGAGTCCTAACAGATTGTTCTGTTTCCTCAAGTCTTTTACAGACACTAAGGTTCATGATCCCAGCTACAACGTACTGGATCATTCTTTAACCAGCCACAACCTTTCTCAGCTTGGCCATATTGCGATATTAGTCCCTACAGGACTAAAACGCCTCAACTTGACTTCTGTCCATCACTGGACTTTGTCATATCTCGATCCTGGTCCAGTTAGGACGCGATCATAATCCGGTCCTTGTCCACTCCGGGACTCAATCTCCGACTTGGTTGTGCTGCGATCCTCAGCCCTCACTGGACTTGATCGACCTCATTCCAACCATAGGTCAATCTCCGACTTGGTTATTCTGCTACCCAGGTCCCTTCCCGGATGGGGTCGACTTCAGCTCGGCCATCTCGGCAGGAGCTCTGCGGTAGGGAATTTTTGACATTGGGGCCATCCCTGGTTCCACTTCTACTATCAACGGGTCAGCCCTATCAAGGGGAAATCCATGTAGCGACCGAAACACATCCTTGAACTCACTTACCAGCGGAATCCCGTCCGGGTTACCACCCCCAACGACCTCCTTAGTGCTGGTTGTGGCCAACTAGGCTTAACAACCCCGCTCAAACATCCCTTCCGCAATGGATCGCTGATAACACTAAGAATCCAGAGGTCGGACAAATAACTTGGAACCTGATCGGGGGTCCACACCCACTCTCAAACTGCACCCTAACCTGGTGACAATCTAAGGTGGCCCGATTCTCTCCAATCCAATACCTTGGAACCTGATCGGGGGTCCACACCCACCCATAGACCGCACACGCCCTCGGTGACAGTCTATGGTGGCCCGATTCTGTCCAGCCAGTCCTTACCTAATATCACCCCGTGATTCTTTAGGTGGATTACAATCAGATCCGCAGGCATTACCCTGTCTGTGATCAACAATCAGATCCGCAGGCATTACCCTGTCTGTGATCAATACCAGGATGTCTCTAACTAGACAATCCCATGTTCCCATCTGGAACAAACCCTTTCCGATCAATCCTGGACTCACAAACCTATGTGTAGCTCTAGTATCGGAAATACATGTGTTTCTACACCACCGATCATTAAGTACCTAGATGAGTAAGATATCGGTTTGATCACACATTTGGAAAACGTCCCATACCATTCACCAAAGTGTCACACTTCTGTAAATGTCCCATACCAATCACAAGAGTGTTTATAATATACCTCAATCCCCATCATACTAAGCAACTTAACATCGTGTTCTCAATCCATTCAATTTGATCTAAGGAATCCTACATTGACTTATACCGAGTCCAAGCTGATCCATCTGATCCCAAGCCACTCGTATACTAGCCATGTATCGTCTCCCTTAAACCAACTTGAACCTCGCAAATGCTCACTTGTTTTGAACGGCCACCAAGGATAACACTTACCCCCAAAGAGTGCTGCACATTTTTTTCAACCTAAGCCACTCTCAGGTTCATGTTACTTCCCTGGTACAGTCGTCCATAAAAGATCTTGCATTGCATCGATCCGTCCAATCCGTCTGTTATTTCCAGATAACTAGATCAACCAACCTTCTGTTTCAGGATCTTGCCCTTGGAGAGTGCATCTTGGCCAAGCCGGTTCACCTTGGAACTTTCCCGTTCACAAGCATGATACCCTATCTTGCCTCAACTCTCTATTGGCTCACCTAGTAAGGTTCCATGGTCATCTCAGTTTCCAGAATAATTTCGGTTTGGAACACAATACCCTTGAGCAGTGAGTTGAGCTGAAGTTACAACCCAATCAGAACCTCCACTCATCTGCTTCAAAAGGATCCATACTACCTGAGAAATACTTAGTTCTCATCTGAGTTATGTGCTCCAGCACCCTCAGGTAGTCCACTAACCAAGCTGCCCTAGCTGGTGGATCAATCTAGACCACCTCAGCTACTGGCCCAGCTCGATCATTAGCTGTCGAAACAGCTGTCTAATCCACCGGTTAGTCCTCCCATTGTTTGCAACAATGTTTGGATCTGTCCGGTTCACATCACAAGAGGATTCAGCTTCCCCTTTCAGCTCTTTTTCCAGCTGCAGCTCAGCCCTCCCCCACTAGAACCTTAGTAGGGTTGAGCTAGCTTACAGACAATCCAGCTTCATTGTTAACCTTCTCCAACTGAGTCGTAACAAATCAAACTGATTAACCACATCAGCATCCACTTGTCCGGATTTGTGGGTGACAACCACAACCCAACGATCCTAGAATCAAGCATGCTCTGATACCAACTTGTAAGACCCGAACCCGGCCGACTAGGCCGCGGTCGATGCCTCACGTCGCTCGGTCCACACACTGACCGAACCACTCAATTTTTCGCACTTTATCTATACTTTCGCCTAAGGACGAAGTCTATCTTAGACCTTAGCTTGAAACTACCTTAGTCATTCCCTAGCTTAGATCCTTTCAACTTATGCACAGCGGAATATTCTCTACTTAACCATTGGTCTAAAACCAATCTAGTACTTGTCAGGTCGAATATCCTTAGCCATGGTCAATATACATAACTACTACCAGCTCCAAGGTTGATCCTGAACCTAATCAAAGTCATACAATAACTGAGGTTCCATTCCTCTAACCATTCTATCTAGATCTAAGCAACATTGTTAGATCATACCATTGCCACATCCACGGAGCTCGAAAGCTCATTGTATCAGCTGCTTAGCTGTTTAGCTAGCTCATCCAGCTAGATGAGCTGAACCACTTCACTTGAGGTTCCCTACTCTCTTCCAGCTGATCCAGCTGCAAGGCAGCTTTGCCCAGCTCCCCGTCCACTCGTCCAACTCCCTTATACCTGTATAAACTCTCCCCTTAGGTACTTAGTCATTCAACCAACCATCCCCACAGACCAAGTACATTTGGGAAGTCTTCAGCTGCAAAATCAATCTCAAGGAAACATGCTCCAAAAACTAATTAAAATTCATGATAATTCATGATAATTCATAACTAAGAGAATGGTCAAGTCAGATTTCTCAGAACTGGCCACGATCATACTGATCTCGCCCATGAACAGCCCATATGGCCATAACTGACCACCTCTAAATCAATGAGATAAAACTAATCTTTCACCATGATAATTCATGATAAATACTCATTAAGAGATATTTGAAGTCGGATCCTACCAATTCCTTCAGGAACTATCAGATCTCCACTTACCTACCCAACCAAGGCCATGGAGAGATTTCTCTGAACCGGTCCATCTGTGGTTCAGTATCTCCATGTATAAACAACAGAGCATATGATTAATAATACCCACCAGTTCCTGAGTCAATCAACTAACCACCCCACATGACTCAGAACTGATGAGTCTTTACACATACCTAACCGACCATGGAACCATGTTTTAATGAACCTGGTCAGTCATGCTCTTCTTCATGGCTCTCAGCCAATCCTGTACCAACCCAAGGTTGATACCTATCATACCATATGATTCCATTACTCATTGCCACGGCCTGAAGCCATTGGTAATGCAAAACCATTGATCTGGTTCACTCATGAACCACCATGAATCACTAACAGTTGCATAGCATCTAATTACCATTCCACATGGATGAATTAGTTCAACTATGATCTGCCCCTTTCTTAAAGGTCCTGTATCCCTACAATACATCACAACATATGGTCTCCAAGGGCGTGCCTTACTTGGCCTCATTTGCACCTCAAGAGACACCAACATAAACCACAAAGTAATCATATGTACATGTTACCTCATACTTGATCTTACTAGATCTTTTGCTTCCCTGATCAGGTCCGGCCTTGTGCCTCTTGCACTTGTATTAATCATGTCTTATCACATACCTCCAGTATTGATAAGATCCATTCATGGGTCGCACCCATCATCCCTTCCATGGAACTTCCATGAAAACAGTTTCTGCACTGCATCTACCTTCAAGGCTGTACATGCCTTTGGGAGTGGAGTCAGGCCTTCTCCATTCTCTTCTGGCCATTTGCGTGTGTCCCTAAGACACAGAGGGAGCCTAGGGTGTGTTCATCCAGGATCAAACACCACCCAAGGGTCGTGCATCACTTCCCACTTCAGTTCCCATGAAACTGCCTTTCTACACACCACTGCCCTTAAGGCTGCTCTTGGACTTTGAGAGTGAATCCGGTCATCTCTCTTCTTCCCTGGCCATTTGGATGTGTATTAAGGATGTAGAGGAAGCCTATGGCGTGGCAAACCACAATCAAAACACACCAGAGGGTCGTTCTCAACTCCCCTCTTCATTGCCATCAAAACTGCCTCTTTGCTGCCTTCAAACCACCCTTGGTGTTGGATGGTGCAATCCGACCATCTCTCTCTTTTTCTCTGATTTTTCTTTGTGTTTCAGGAAGAATAATGGATCCCTGGATTTCCTGCAAATGCACGGACTTGCCTGATATATATAGAAGAATGGGCAGTTACCTTTCTAAAGGTTGCATCCTTTCGGTTTCATTTCTGGCCATTGAATTCATCAATGGTCCAGATCACACCCATTCGCCTATGGCAGTAGGCTGACATCCTGGTCTTTTCAATCATCTCCTGGACATGTCCAAAGCCAGCCTAAACCGAATGCCAAGCTCCTGGCCCCATCCCAAGAGCCCACCAGCCAACCAGCCCACATGGCTCATCCACATGGCCCGGTCCTGGCCCGGACCTGGCCCAACTTCCGAAGACTTGAACACTCAGTCTAGCTGAGTTGAGCTGATCCCCAGCTGACCCAGCTGAGTTAGCTAGTTCATCCAGCTCAGGGAGCTGACACACTCTTCAGTGAGCTACACTGAGCTGCACTACACTTCTCCTAGCTGGTCGAGCTTGCTTACCGCATCGCCCAGCTGCCATATCACTTATGCAGTTTGATATCTTCATCTTAATCAATATTTCTATGTCCCTTGATCCATTCCTTGACCTTGACTAAGCTTTCCCATAATCTCTCCTGATCATACAGCTCATCCCACCTTGTTCACGATCTATTCTGATGATCTGAACCAAGGCAGCTTGTTTCTATCGAAACATTCAAACCCTAGGTCAAGTTCCAGGAACGGGAAATGACACTCACGCCTACGATCTCCACGTCCCATTGGTCCGCCAGTTCATGGCCTCTGTTCAGCTCACTTACCGCAACGAGCGGACGAGAGTTGCAGGAGACGGTATTCTCTCTTTCTTCGCGAGGGGGAAGATATATTTTATCACTATCCCCGAGATCTGCAGCATCTTCGGTTTCGCGGAGGACGCGACATCAAGCAGGCTCCCGTCTTTTCCAGGTGTCAACGGTCTCTGGGAGATCATAGGCACCGATCTTTGGAGCGGTTCAGCGACTCAGACGGACATCTGCCACCCTACACTGCGCTACTTCCTACGGGCTATTGCCAACACTCTGTTGTGCAAGATGGAGCCCAACAAGGTGAGGCTACAGGATCTCACACTGCTCTTTCCCACAGTGAACGGTTTGGTCGATCTTGCTCACCTTGATACTAAGAAGATGGTGATACCAAACCTTGGAGCTCTCTTCGTCGAGCATTTGCTCTCGCTGAAGAAGAAACCCTTCTCGGGTAGGGGGAGGAAGAGGGAGTCAGTGGGAAGTTTGCTCACACCGATCTTCGAGTTATGTGGTGTTCGTTTGGACCGGAAGACAGCAGACCGCCGCCATCTTTTCTTGAACGAGCAGCACTTAATGAACTCGAGTTGGCTCAAGGAGAGCCTTCTCTGGTACATCAGGATAGACGACCGCTACCGCCTGCTTCAGCTTCCACAGCCGCCACTCACCGATTTCGACGGCCAGGTTGAGAGGATCCGGTTCAGGCCCGCAGACGAGTTCCTGCAGGACCTTCCCACCGAGCCACGCAGACCACCAGTAGTCCGCAGTGTTGGAGGTTCATAGACATCTTCAGAGGCTCCTCTTCCCGACTTCCCGATCATACCAGACACCCCTATTGATAGAACCAAAATACGGATCACTCTACCGGTACGGATGATATGAACTCAGATCCGAGAGGATTGAGAACTGGTGGGATGAACGGTGACACAAAGGGTTGCGGAAGGCCCGATGATACTACCAGAGGTGAACTCCGAAGAGAACTGATGGATTGAACGGTGACACAAAGGGTTGCGGAATGACCCAATGATACTACCAGAGGTGCTTGATTGTCGCCTGATATGACTCACAGGTCCGACAAGGAAGCAAACTCGATCTGTTTCCGGATGTGACGCACCGGTCCAACGAGAAAGAGAGTGTTACTTGGAGCTAACCACACCAAGAACAAGAAAAGTGAGATACCCTCTCAAGGTTCCAAAAATAATCTCTCAAAGCTTATTTTATTTCATTGATCAAATGGCCTTTATATAATAGGCAAAGAATACAAAAGATCTGATTACAAAATACTAGTCAAACATAGAAATTAGCAATTTGTAAAAACAAGGAAGACTTGACCAAAGGCTTTGAATTGACCAAAAATCATAAATGTCATGACTTGACCCAAATTGAAGAATTGTAGTCGTCGCACTCTTCGTCTGGTCTCGTGCTTCCGCATGGTCGACCGTCTCTGCATTGCCGTCAGATTGATATATTATTCGACCATGACTTGTATTTTCTTGTTGGACCTTTCTTTCTTTGGGCTGAAACATGTCCATAAACATAGTTTCATAAATCATCAAACCCATCTTTATTTAAAACTCAAGCCCAAAAGCCAAATTTTCTTGATTTGTTTATGCTGCTGATTCAGGGCACATCATTCCCTCCTTCTTTAAAAAGATTTGCCCTCAAATATGTCTTTCTTTAGCTTCAGATATAATGATCTCTTGGCTTTTCGTAGAACTCTTTTTTTTTTTTTTTTTTTTTAGAAAAGAAGATGAAAGGTAGAAGATGGATGAAGAAGATGGAAAGATGAGAAAAATGAACAGATAGTACCGGTTGAGTGGCTCTGATACCACTTGATAGAACCAAAATACGGATCACTCTACCGGTACGGATGATATGAACTCAGATCCGAGAGGATTGAGAACTGGTGGGATGAACGGTGACACAAAGGGTTGCGGAAGGCCCGATGATACTACCAGAGGTGAACTCCGAAGAGAACTGATGGATTGAACGGTGACACAAAGGGTTGCGGAATGACCCAATGATACTACCAGAGGTGCTTGATTGTCGCCTGATATGACTCACAGGTCCGACAAGGAAGCAAACTCGATCTGTTTCCGGATGTGACGCACCGGTCCAACGAGAAAGAGAGTGTTACTTGGAGCTAACCACACCAAGAACAAGAAAAGTGAGATACCCTCTCAAGGTTCCAAAAATAATCTCTCAAAGCTTATTTTATTTCATTGATCAAATGGCCTTTATATAATAGGCAAAGAATACAAAAGATCTGATTACAAAATACTAGTCAAACATAGAAATTAGCAATTTGTAAAAACAAGGAAGACTTGACCAAAGGCTTTGAATTGACCAAAAATCATAAATGTCATGACTTGACCCAAATTGAAGAATTGTAGTCGTCGCACTCTTCGTCTGGTCTCGTGCTTCCGCATGGTCGACCGTCTCTGCATTGCCGTCAGATTGATATATTATTCGACCATGACTTGTATTTTCTTGTTGGACCTTTCTTTCTTTGGGCTGAAACATGTCCATAAACATAGTTTCATAAATCATCAAACCCATCTTTATTTAAAACTCAAGCCCAAAAGCCAAATTTTCTTGATTTGTTTATGCTGCTGATTCAGGGCACATCACCTATGCCAGAGGCGGACTTTCAGAGGACAGTTGTGAGTGCTCTTCGCGCCATCTGGGCTAGACTCACACGACTACCGTGTGCGAGCAGGAGGAGCGTCAGAGCTCATTCACCATCCGTGGCAGGACCATCTCACCAGTACCAGCATGAGGACGACGACGAGGCCACCGACTAGCCTTCTTATCTCTTTTATCTATTTCTGCGTACTTTTTATTTTTATTTATTTCTGTTTCGGATTTGCAGGATTTATGTTTTAGACTTATTTACGTTTTATGCTTTTGAACTATTAAGTATGTTTAATTTTCTTTGTGTTTGGACTGACAACAGAGCTAACTTGAGAGCCAGGATAGACGAGTGAGTTTCATCCAAACACATTATCGCAAATTCTGTCTGAACCTGTCGATCGATACCAACAACGGTAAATCGATCGATGGCTAAGACAGAGAGGCACGACAACTTGCTTTGATATCCCCACTTCTAACATTTCCTTCTTTTTCTTTACTTCTCTTACTTATTATTACACCGAGATGATGTAATTTAAGTCTGGGGAGGAGGTTACTAACATTATTATTGATTATTATTTATCAACTATTTTTCAAAATTAAATTGTTTTATTGAGTCAAAAAGGAAATCCTGAATTTATGAATTGTTTTTCTAACCATTCTTTGGCATTACTCTAGACTTATTAATCACAGATTACACTAGAGATACCAAAGTGAATCAACCTGTCAACTAGACACACTTGCCCTGATTGTTTATAGGAACCAAAGCTAACCTCCAACCTAATACCGACTCTCTCAGCTTGTCTTGAGGCTTGGTATACATCGGATCGGAATCCTCCTACAAGTCTGGAAGGTAAAAAGTCTGTGTATTTTTGGTTCCCTTCCTTCTCTCTCTTCGGCATCTCAAGATCTAAGTTTATAAAGAAAATATTGAAATTATTTCTTGAGAGGCAGACGGATAGGCAAATTACATGCGACCCCATTATTCTAAATCTCAAGGATGATCACACATTCTGGAAACGAGGGATAGGTAAATTACCCGGTGACCCCATTATTCGCTACACTTTGTCAAAATGTATGAGTTACAAATGCAAAAATGTCAATGAGATGAAATAGATGGTCTGAATCAGCATCGAAATTCATTGAAATTGAAACTAATAAGAGATTCAGAGAATAGAGTAGAGGGGAGAAAAGGGACCAGGGAAGACATGTGTGTTCAGAAACTTGTTTGAGTTTAATCCATGTGTCCTTTTATCGATACCCCCAAGGTAAAGCATTCACTTTTCTTTTATGTCAAGAAATGAGGTTAATAGAGGGGAATGTTAGACAAGATTTGCTGAGTTGTTGGATAGATGAATTTGGGTGCTAAACAAGGATATGGTATAACGTGTGTTTGTAATTGAGACTGTTGGGATTTAAATGTCATAGGAATGATGATTTTAAGATTTTAATAACAAGAGTCTTGTTGTTTTCAAACCTCCTTCGGAGAGACTACCGTTTGTTTTGCTTGAGGACAAGCAAAAGAGTAAGTCTGGGGGAGTTGATATACCATGAATTTCACCCGCTTTTAGCCATGGTATATAAGAGTTTTCAATTATATTTATAACGTTTTTAAAGTCCTTTTAGAGTAATTTCAGGCACAGGTACTTACTTGGAGAAAGTAATACTTTTGAGGCACTTTTGGAATATTCCTACGAATGAAGAATCGACTGATACGAAACACGTAACATCGGACGACCGAAGCCAATTACACTCGATCGATAGCAAACATGAAGTGTCGATCGATATCGGAGCCATTCAATGGATAACGATTTAGAAGATTTCAAGTATCACAAAGTATGCTATTTACACACCAAGTCCCTGGCCGCCTGTTAGGCTTTATATATTAGGGTTTTGTATCATTGTAGAGGCAGACTTGCCTAGAGACCTAGTGGAGAAGAGAAGCAATTTGGCTACCTTAGGAGAAGAGTTAGACTCGGAGAGATAGATCTGAGACTACAAAATAGAGAAGATCTTGAACTCCCTTTTTATATCTACTCATACTCTTTGTGTTCCTCATTTCATATTAAGATTTATTCAAACCATCATGATTTTGTCTCTCATGAATATGTCTGAGTAAACCTAATTGTTAGATTTAGGTTTCTCATAAGGATGAATCATGTGATGAGTTTGTGATAATTGTTAGGGTGTTACAAATTAGTTCTTTCATTTTAGTTGCACTTAACACTAGATTTGGGATTGATCACCCTTAAATCTAGATCTTAGGATTGATGAGATAACCTACTGTATACTCTCAATACCCCAAAATAAACTAGAGTGATCTAACTGACTAGAAACATGCGAAAGGTGGTCTAGATGGTTAGAGAACGATATCAAACCAATCCGATAAATCATTCTAGAATTACCGTCGATTGACACAACCATTGTTGTATCGATCAATTGTTTGAAAGGTGTATCGATTGATTAGGCGAAAGTCGTATCGATCGACTCTTTTCCGTGATCAACAGACGACAGTTGAGATCCGGAATCTAGTCAAAGGAAACCCTACTGGTTGTACCCATTGTTTGAGTTCAAAGAACTAAAACCCTTAAATCACATTCAATTTGCATAATTTCATACCTGAGAATTTACCTGAATCTAGATATTTTCCTCACTAAGAAACAACCTTCACTTCAGTTACCAAACAACAACCTTGTTCACCATATTATTTACTGCTTTAAAACAAATAAACCTTTAAGTATATCTTCATTTCTAATACACTAAATCTATTAAGTAATCTGAGAGTCCTTGTGGATTCGATCCCTAAGTACTACATCTGAACCTCTTATTTGAGAGAGTAATTCACTTTTAGGGTAATTTGAGTGATATCAACAGCACGGCGTGCTCGCCCGGCGAGCATGACCATAACAAAGGTCCTCTTGCCCATGGGCGAGTGGAACCATGACCAAGGGCGAGCGTACTTTGTTCTCCTTTGAGTCTAGATCAAAATGGCCTTCGTTTCATCTCAACCGGAATTTCCGTTGACATTTTATGAAAGAAACAAGGCGCACAACACGGTGTGCTCGCCCGGCGAGCTCAACCATCACGCGGGTCAGCTCGATGGCGAGCTCAACCACAGCGTGGGTGGACTCCCCGGCGAGCTCAACCATCATGCAGGTCAGCTCGCCGGCGAGCTGAACCATAGCGTGGGTGGACTCGCCCGGCGAGCTCAACCATCACGCGGGTCAGCTCGCCGGCGAGCTAAACCACAGCATGGGTGGACTCGCCCGGCGAGCTCAACCATCACGCGGGTCAGCTCGCCGTCGAGCTGAACCACAGCATGGGTGGACTCGCCGGCGAGCTCAGCCATAACGCGTGTCAGCTCAGCCGGCGAGCTCGACCTGATCCCGGCCTGTCCGGCTTATTTTGACTCCCGTATCTTCTGTATAGCTGTGTCATCCAACCTTCGGAACCATATACTTCTTCTTTCGTTTCTATTAAAGTTATTCTCGAAACTTTACGACTAAAACTGAGAAATCGTATAAACACCAAAAGGCCTAAGAACGGTCTGCAAGGATCCAAGCTGGTCTAGAGGCCCACCTACAATCTCAGAAGGGATTCGAAATCATAGGAATTACGACTGTTTATCCTAACCCGCAGAAATATGGTAAATGCTAAGTTTCCGAAGATAAATGTCAAGATTCGAGGATAACTACGAAGATCGACGAGAAATGGAATATTCCCAAAAAAAAGATAAACTTGGGCCCAAAGGCAAATGAATAAACGGGACACCGACCTCTAGCAACTATATAAGGGGAGCTGGAGCAGAAGAAGAAGGGATCCGAGATTTTAGACTTAGAGAACTTAGAACTTAGGTGGTTAGACTAGCAAGGCAGGACCTAAATGGTCTGGCCGCCTCTTCTTCTATTTTTATCTTGTCTGCAGACCTATGTTCCTCTCGGAAGGATCTAACAATTCTTTTACTTAGAGTTCCGCACATAGAAACCCTAGGCATTATTCTCGACATGCCTGTTTCTATGATCAACGCTCATACTAGACGAACCACCACAGGCTGTTCGATCTCTTGTTCAATTCTTTCTAACTGAACTACATCCGACTTGATCCTCGTAAGGGGTACGAGGTAGCCTTTGATAAGGTCCAGTCCCAAATCTGTAAACCTTTTCGTATCTTTTTCGTCTTTTGTTATCGAGCTGCGACTAGATTAGGTTTAAGGTTTTGAGGCGGTTAGAACTAGGAAAATCACCGACAGTTCTCGCGGTCAAAGCTTTTACAATCTTTTGTAATCATCGCAACGCTCTTACGCGAATTCAAAATAAAGATCTACTTTTTACTAAACTCGTTTGGTTATCTTTCTCTATTTTCCGCATTTATTTGGTCACTTGTCGTTGGCTGTCGCAGAGAATCCGGACCTCAAGGAAAGTAGGGTTTTCCTTGCTTTCCTCCGTATTTATTCATTAAAATCGACGGTGTGAATTTCGGTTCCCACAACAAGGACCTAGAAGTGCCAGTTGGTCCAATGACTAGATCAAAGCAAGCAATATTTTGACAAGCTCTTCATCAACTCTTACACACTATCCAGGGCAGTCTAGAGTGTGCGTATCCAACCACTCTGGTTGTGATTCAAGCCACCTAAGACATTCATCAAGAGAGGTGTTGTGACTTGCACTCTTTTCCTTTGTTTGGTTTTGTCCCACTGGGTTTTCCAAACAAGGTTTTTAATGAGACTTGGACACAACACTTATACAATAGCCTCTTGATGAAATCAGACCCATTTCTTTTCTTATTTTTGTCCAGGACTCTCTTAGGACCTTTTCTCTTTTCAAAATTGAACTTAGTCTTTGCATTTATTGTTCTGTGTGTTTCCAAGAAGCTGTGCATGTACAGACTTCTTTTCTTTATATTCTGGTCGAATTTGTCAATGAAACCATCAAACACTTTCTATAAATAATTCTCTCTGAATCTTGTTTGATCAAGCTTGTTCTAAGAGTATTTCGGATCCTTGATCCTTACCTTGCAAGCAAACCACTGAAAGTCTTAGAGCAAATCAGCAACTCTTAGAAGTTCCACTTCAATCCTCCATTTGGTTACCTACGGAGTCAAAGTTAGCACTTTGGAAGACACCTTGAGCGCTTCGGAGCCCTAGGGAATTCTACAATTTCAAAGTGGGCACTTTGGATAACCGCCTCGAGCACTTCGGAGCTCTAGGAAATTCGTCAGTACATCATCACAATCGTTGGAGAATATTCAGGGACTAGATCCTCTCACCTAGGATCATATCACTATCAGTACCAGAAGCAGCAAGGAGGAATTACTTTACTTCTCAGACCCAACACGTTTGGAACGATCAATCCGCAAAGAAAAACAAGCAACATCGATCGACACCAGCTCGACTTTGTCGATCGACATATGTGACAGAGCATCGATCGATACTTCAACTCGAGCATCGATCAATACCAGTCCGCGAGCGGATATCATCGCGACAATTGTGCTACAAAAGGATGAGAATGGAGACATGCATGACTCTGAAGGTCATTTGTGTAATGTAGCAGGTCAGAAGATAGATGGACAGGGAACTGCAATCCCTGAGCCATCTGCTGATACGGAGGATGCTAAAGTTCTTCGACTGAGAACATTGGAAGAATGGATCATGCCTAGTCAATTTTATACCAACAGGTCAGCGATTCGACCTCCAGAAATCATGGATACTGCAAGCGAAGGTAACTTCGATACAAGATAAGAGTATAAGACTTAGGGTTATAGTATATAGTTTAGAATATAGTGTTTGAAGTTTAGATTTAAGTTTTGGAATTAAAAATTTTAAAATATTATATTTTTAGTTTAAGTTTAATATTTGTTGCTTAACTTTGAAAATATTAGATTTAATGTTTAGATTTATGAGTTGGGGTATAGAGCTTATATATAGAGTTTAGGGTTTGGGGTATTGGGTTTGAGTTTAGATTTAAAACTTGAAAAATATTTTTAAAAAGATTATATTTGAGTTTAACACTAAGATTTTGAGGTTATAGTATGAAAAATTAGAGTCTAAGGTTTATTTTTAGAGTTTAGGGGTTAAAAACATGTTTAGGATATAGGGTTTCAAATAACCACGATATTTTCGTGGAAAAATCGTAGCTATTCCATAATATCTACAAAACTTTTTATAGAAAATTGTAGCTAGAAAATATTTTGTATATTACCCACGAAATATTCATAGCAAAATCATAGCTATATGTTGCCACGTTAAAATTCTTAGCAAAATTGTAGCAAAATTGTAGCAAAATTTGCTACAAAATTGTCGTTTTGCGTTTCGTGGTAAGTTCGTAGCTTTTTGATTTTGCTATGAAATTTATGTAGCAAATTCGTAGCTATATATGACCATATTTTTTACTAGTGGTTAAATTGTTAACCATGCGGGTATGGTCGAGTGATATAGCACGTTTGGAAAGATGTTAAACATACCACTTAGATTTACTTATATCTGTGGTCAGCCGAGTATGTGCAATTTCCCACGTATAGAAACCATGCTTTCCTGTCACCGGAGGACCACTAATCAGGGCCTTCCGATTCAGATATCATGGATTATCAAAAAAAAAACGAGCAGATGGCTATTACATCCTAATCATTAAAAAATTATTCGAATACTCAATTTAAATATTCTTAAAATGTTAACCTACTTAATTTTTATCCAAAGATCCCAAAATTTTGAATCTACATGATTTTTTTTCTGTCAACAGAGTCTACATTATTTTAAAAGAAATAATGTCAATTCTCCTAAATATATTTTTGAAGTTTTTGTCAAAAAAAATAGATCATAGAGGAAAATAACCAAAATGTTTCATTTAATTGGTAAAAATATTCTTATGCCCTAGATATATTAATACAAATAAATAAATATGAACATAAACCAACCAGCTTTGCTCGGTATTTCAGAATTAACAAATGAAGCATCTACATTACATTTCATATATCCTTTTGGAGGTTTCTTCCATCTCTTGTTATGATCCTCAACTCTACAACTCCTCCATGTTCCTTGCGAATTCTGATCTCTTTGTGTTGCTCTTGCATCATTCTCAGCTTGTTTCACTACACTTTGCCAAGATATACTTTTCTTTTGAAAGATTAGCATCACAAGTAATGTGTCTTCATTTCAAGTTACTACCAGTAGCCAAACTTTGTGATAATAATCTCCATTGAAAATGTTGTAACTTCGGAGGCGATTTTGACTTCCATATACTCTGTTTTAGTCTGATATCCCCAGGTATTGCTTGAATATGTTCATTACAGTGTAGATGAGTTCCAACCCAATATCCAGATTTAACATAATAAATGCCATCTTCATTATAATGCCATCCTAAGTTTTTGCAAATCCCACTCTCTGTTTCCTTCAGTGAAGAACATATTAACTTTACCTACATGATTCACTCTCGTAAGACTCTGTGGTGATCTTGGAGGGTGATCAGGTAGCCATGGATCCGTCCAAGCATTAATGAGAGTTCCATCTCCTATAATGTACCTCATTCCTTGCTTGACAAGATCTCTGCCATAGAGAATGGATTTCCATGCGTAAGAGGCCTTCCTCCTCTGAACTGCTGTGAGAATATTACCGTCTGAAAAATATCTTGCTCTCAAAACTCTACCCATCAAACCTTCTGGATATTGTAAAAATCCACACCTGTTTCCCTAGGAGTTCTTGGTTAAACTTTTCCAAGTCTCTGTTTTCACCCGAACTCCACCAGAACTTAGAAAGTATACAATTTATCTCTTCACAGATCTCTTTAGTCAGATGAAACACATTCATTGATTAGATAGGTATTGCAAGAGCCACTGCTTTAAGAAGAACCTCTTTTCCGCCATATGGGAGATGTCTCTGTTTCCAGTTCTGAGTGACTTCCTTCACTTTCTCCACTATATATTTAAACATGTAACTTTTTTATGATCAAACTGTTCAGTAACACCCAGATACTTGCCTATTCCACCTTCATTGTGAATGCCTAATATATTTCTCATCAGCGTCTTGGTAGTTGGAGATACTCTGCTGCCAAAAGTGGTGGATGATTTGTTGAGATTGACCGCCTGACCAGATACCTTCTCATACAGTTCAAAGATTTTCCTAAGCTTTAAACCAGCTTTTTTATTTGCTAAACAGAAGAATAAAGAATCAACTGCAAACTGAAGATGATTGACTGATGGAGCTTAAAGGGAAATTTTAACTCCAGTACGTGATCTATCCGCCATAGCATTATGCATCGTGTGAGATAGAGCTTCTGCACAAAGTATAAATAAATATGGAGATAACGGATCTCCTTGTCTGATCCTTCTTTCTGGTGTTATAAGTCCTTCTGGAGATCCATTGATCAATATAGAGTAGGACACTGTACTTACACACACCATGATCCATTTAATCCACTTCTCCTAGAAACCCATCTGGCGCATTGTTTCCTCAATGAAATACCACTCCAAACGGTCATATGCTTTTGTTATATAATCTTTACTGCCATATATGATGTTGCTTGCCTCCTTCTGACCTTCAATCTATGAAAAATTTCATGTGCTACCAGGAAATTATCTGATATAATCCTCTCTGGAACAAAAGCTGTCTGATTCTCATATATAATACATTTCAGATGTTCCTTCATTCTATTAACCAAGATTTTCGAGATTATTTTATAGGCTACATTACATAGAGCAATTTGCTTGAATTGTATCATTCCAGGTGGGGGATAGAATTTTTGTATCAAGCACATATTTGTATGATTAAGGTTTTCCTCCATCTCACCCGTTACAAAGAAACGACAGACTGCCACTATAACCTCCGGTTTTATCTCTTCCTAGTAATGTTGATAAAATATAGCAGAAAATCCATCAGGACCTGGTGGACGATGGGCTCCAATATCAAAAATAGCAAAATGAATCTCTTCTGATGTCACTGGTTTAGTGAGTTCCATATTAATTTCTGCAGTAACCCTCTTCTGAAAACCTCTGAACACTTCCTGATACAACTGAGGTGAACTGTTCCCTGCAGAATATTGTTTCTGAAAATAAACTTGAACAACATCTGCTATATTTTTGTGTCCCCTCTGTATTACTCCATTCTCATCTTGTATCGAAGTAATATTTCCTCTGTTTCTTCTTGTCTTTGTCACTGAGTGAAAATAAGAAGTATTCATATCTCTAGCCCGTAAACACATCACTCTACTTTTCTGTTTCCAAAATTTCCAAGTAGGCCTGATTCGACTCTTCTTTTAGTTCCACTTTTTTCCTGATTAGTTGCAGTGTTTGAACATATAGCTCTATCAAGCCGACCTCGCAGTATACTGATCAGTCCCCCTGTATTATTCTTACTATTATGTTTCCAATAAGAAATATGTTTCCTGGTTCGTTGCAGCCTTTGTAGTAAGGGAACATGTACAAGTTGCATTTGACCTGTTCTATTCCATCCTCTTTGAACTGTGTCTTTAAATCCTTCTTTGTGGACCTTTCGATGATCAAATCGAAAAACTCTTTTAATCTGTTATCTTTCTTGAGACAAGTATGTCACCAGTGGTCTGTGATCTGATTCACCAATCTCCAAAAATCAGTTTCTGCTGCAGGAAACAACTGAAACTATTCCGAGTTTGCCATAGTTCTGTCCAAGCAACATTGTATGTGATGCGTCCTTCTAGTACCAACCCAAGAAAATCTATTACCAATAGATTTGATATCTTCAAAGTCATTGTTACGCAACATATTTTTAAAGTTCTGAAAAGAACTTAGTGGTCTGATTCTTCCTCCAATCTTCTCATGATTACCAAGTATATCATTACAATCACCTAGCAGCATTCATGGTTGGTTCCTACGTGTAAGACCAATTCGTTCCAGGCGTTCCCATGTATGGTATCTTAACGAAGGATTTGGGTGACCGTACACAAACGAGTAAAAGAAAGAGTTTCCATTAGAATTGACTTTACAATCGATAAGATTTGGACATTGACTTAAAACTTGAAGCTGCACATTCTGATTCCAATTGACTACTAGACGACCACTAAGACCTATCGTTGGAACTGAAACACAATGAAGGCAAACTAGTTGAGACCCAACATCTCTGATAACATCATCTTGCTGTTTTGTTAGGCACATGATATCTGGGAGATATTTTCTCTTCATCTCCTTTAGGCGTCGAACTGTCGAGTCATTGCCAAGACCTCAACAGTACCAACAGGTCGTCCTCATGGTGGAAGAGGTGGTTCTGGGCCCACTGCGCCTCTCAACATGTTGTTTGTTCCTTCCTCTGTTTCAGCCTCTATTTCTGCCAAGCGAGTGTTGCATCATATCTCATCTTTCTTCCTCTTTGCACTGGCATTTCCACTTGTCTCCCCCTTTTTCACTGTATTGAACTTCTTTATCTTATCATTAGAAGTCTCCAACCAACTCTTCCTTTTGAGCGTCTCACGTCCATCAATCCTCTCTGCAAAAGTACGAGAAACGTACATCTCCTCCCTTTATGTTAGTATCATCTGAGTACATTGTACGCTTTGCTTCACCATGCCAGAAAACATCTTCGTCATAGTCATCATCTGTGATGTCTGCGTTTGCCACTTCTTCCTCATCCACCGGAAGATTGCCTTCATCTTCTTGCTCCATGGCTTGAGCATCTTGTTGATTCTCCTGAGCAGCCTGATTATCTTCCCCTTCATGAATCTCCTCAATGATAACCCCTTGATTTGGTAGATGACCCTCATTATGTTCTTGATTGTCAAGACCATCATCGCCATCAATCGTGAACTTCTTCCTCTCCACCATTTTGAATCAAACACCTTCCAAAATCATGTGTCATCATACCACAGACCTCGCAGAAGCCTCAGAGACGCTCATACTGAAATTTTAACAGTGTGTTGACTCCCAATGTAAACTGGAAATTACGTTGAAACTTGAGAGGTTGATTGATTTCCCAATTCAATCTCACACGAACGAACTCCAATCTGCCACCAGCTTCTTCGTTGTAATCCATCTGTATGTATTGACCCATAACTCGAGCAATGTGGAGAATCACTTCTCTGTTCATGTACTGAAAGGGAAATCCCTCGAATTTGGATCCAGAAGGGGATGAAGTTGAGGAGAGACATTGTTGGGGATGGATTGTGACCATCCACAAGGCCCAGCGAACAAGAGTCCCATTGCTATCAATTGGGCATTGATCGGCTCGGGAGTCGGCTATCGTTGAGCCACGACTCGGCTCGTGACTACCTTAGGTAAACGACAAGCGACAGAGGAGACGACTTAACGGTTCGGGCCGAACAGTTGATCCGATCAGGCCTTACAGGCTAAAGGCCCACAGGAAAGGCGACGAATTAGGTTTAAGGCAACCGACCTAAGAGACTATATAAGGAGTTGAGGACAAAGAGAAAGGGCATCACCACTTTGACACACAGACTTGCGTCTAGATTAGGGTTTCATTACTTACCTATGTATCTCGCCGTTTTCTTGTACTCTCCGGCTAGACGCTCTCTGAGCACCGGCTAGCCGGCTTTCTCACCTTTGTAACCTCGTTATTCCGACTCTAATAAAACGTCTCTGTTCGTCTCACTCTTGAGTTCTTTTTATTCCTGTTGACCAAACTCACCTCAAACAATTGGCGCCCACCGTGGGGCCTGATCAGAGTAACGTTTCTAGACCGATATGACGATTGGCGACTCGAACCCCGGTACTTACGGCGAAGCATCCGAGCTTACGCCTCCGCCTCCTCCTCCTCTCTCGTCAAACTTCATGAGCTCCGTGATGGCGCGTCTCGCACATCAAGAAGAAGTTCAGAAAACGACAAACGAGCAACTTGCAGCCCTGGTAGCTGCCCTCACCGCTACAGCTGGGCGGACAAGTTGATCCCAGCCCCTCCGCCGCCATCTTTTCGACACAAACCCTGCGACGCCGGTGGAGGATCATGCAGTAGACGAGTCTGACCCTAACAGGCCCCTCACCGCCTACCCTCCTCAGGCGACGACCGACCCGACGACGATTGGCGAGTTCGCTGAGCTCAAACTCAGCCTTCAACATATGAGCTCACAGATCCATCAAGCAACGAGCGCAGCTCCCAGATCGACAGTGTCATCACCTCCACTTCCCGTTCTCCCTTCGCTAGCGAGTTAACCAGAGTCCAACTTCGAAAAATAGAGATGCTACGCCTCCCTGAATACAAACCAGGCTGCGACCCTGGCGAACACCTTACAGCCTTCAACATAGCGATGGCCAGAGCTCATCTCTCTGACGAGGAAAAAGACGCAGGGTACTGTCAACTCTTCGTCGAAACACTGAACGAGCAGGCTCTAACCTGGTTCTCGCAGCTCAGCGAGAACTCGATCAAAAGCTTCCAAGACCTTGTTAGGAATTTATCGATCTTTTGATTGCTTATGCAGATCTTGTTAGGAATTTATCGATCTTTAGATTGCTTAACAACACAAGATTTTTAACCCAGTTCCCTTGCGGTACCTCTGGGGTGGGAACCGTCTCCCACAACATCCACTATCAATCAAAGGGTTTACACAAACGCTATAAGCGCTCAATAGAAAGACACAACAAAGAATTAGAGAGATCAAAGAAACTCTATCCCGAAGCGACATGACTCGAACAATATCTCTTGCCCTTAGTTTCTTCTCTACCCTGATCTCTCTCTAGCTCTCTCTCCTTTTAGGTCTTGTGTTTCGGATAATTAGAAAGCCTTGACCACCTCTCCTATTTATAACACTTGATCTTTCCTATTTTCAGTTGACTTTCCAATTTTATCAACCGACTTTACGAGCAAGGAAACTAACGTGTTTTCCTCTTTTATGCAGATGTTGTTTATTGGGCTGGAAGTGAATTGGGCCCATATGCCCACAATCTCCACCTTATGGCCCAACTTCATCTTATTAATCTCACAACCTCTCTTTCGGATTTTTTGTGTTCGTCTGCTCCACCTTGAGCTAAAACCTCTGCCTCGCATCTGTGCTCACAGGTAACTTTCTTTAAACTCCACCTCCTTGAGTTTCCCATTATCAATATAAACCCGTACATTTGCTATAAGCTCTGATACCATGTTAGAGCTTCATGCAAAGGAAAAAAGAGCAAAGAGAAAGAGAGCTAAAGAGAGATCGGGTAGAAGAAACTTAGGAGACATTGTTCGAGTCATGTCTCTTCGGGACAGAGTTTCTTTGATCTTACTTATTCTATGTTGTGTCTTCCTACTAAGCGCTTAGAGCGTTTGTGTAAACCCTTTGATTGATAGTGGATGTTGTGGGAGACGGTTCCCACCCCAGAGGTACCGCAAGGGAACTGGGTTAAAAATCTTGTGTTCGTTATATAGTTAAGCAATCAAAAGATCGATAAATTCCTAACAAGTGGTATCAGAGCAATCCAGGTTTGATTGCAAGTGCTAGGAGGAGATGGAATCAATACCGGGGAAGTTCAAGTTCGAGATCGAGAGGTTTGATGGAAAAGGAGATTTCGGGTTATGGAAGTACAAGATGATAATGCAGTTGGAACTTCTAGGGTTAGATTCAACGATTCAGGAAGTTTCAGAAACAACATCTGAAACGGACACGGAGAAAGACGAAGTTAAATTGGACGTCAAGGTAGATCCTTTGAAGGACAAGAGGCGAAGAATCTAATATGCATGAGCCTAGGAAATTTGGTTCTGCGTAAAGTGATGAAGGAGACAACTGCATTAGGTGTTTGGAAGGCTTTAGAAAGAGATTACCAAACAAAAACACTTCCTAATAGGATCTACATGAAGCAGAGGTTTGCAAGCTTCAAGATGGATGATCACAAGAGCATTGAGCAAAATTTGGATATTTTTCTCAAGCTAGTTTCAGATCTCGCAAGTCTTAACATCAACATCAGCGATGAAGACCAGGATTCAAGTTCTATCTAGCTTGCCTCAGCAATTTGATTCACTAGTTGACACGCTCAAGTATGGGACGGCGAAAGAAACTCTCACGATGAATGACGTGATTAATTCAGCATACTCAAAGGAAGTGGAGTTAAAGGAGAAGGGATTGCTGAATAAATCCAGGTCTGATGCAGAAGGTTTATACGTGGAATCAAGGGGCAGATCAGAGAAAAATGGTTATAGAGGAAAATCTAACGGCAGGGGCAGATCTAAGTCAAGGCAAAGGTTCGATAAAAACAAAACAAGTTTTTTTATCTGTGGAGAAGAAGGACACTGGAAAATAGAGTGTCCTGAAAGGAGACATAGAGAATCTGCAAACATTGCGACAGAGCCGAAGCAACCGTTAGTATTAACAGCTAGTGTGCAAGACACTAAGCAAAAATGGATCATGGATTCTGGATGTTCTTATCACAGTACATCAAACAAGGAGGTAATGTTTGATCTCAAGGAGTTCAATGTTGGTTCAGTGTTAATGGCTAATAACACTCAATGTGACATCAAAGGAATTGGGAAAATAAAGATTCAGAATTCAGATGGCTCTGAAGTAATACTCACAGGTGTTAGATACATACCGGAGGTGAGTAGAAATTTAATTTCCTATGGGATGTTAGAAAAATCTGGTTGCAAATATAAAGGAAGCAATTTCAAGGTACAGTTCTACAAAGATAACAAGAATGTGATATCAGGAAAATATCAAGATGGAGTTTATTATCTACAAGGCACTGTGGCAAAGAGTAAGAAGAACATGCTTAGAGTGGAGAAAGAAATCAGAAAGAAGTCGTCAAAGACAGTGACGTTTGCTACAAGTCTGATTCAGGGACCTACTCCGTACGGTTTTGAAACAAAATACGCATCAGCTCAAGGTGGAGACTATTTCTTAACAGAGAAAACAGCAGAAATTAAGTCTAAGGCGAGTAGCGAAGAATCTCGGACAGAATCTTCAAGGGATGATGTTTTGTTTGCAAAAGAAGTAAGGCATAAGGATGGTGATCTCTTAGCACACGTTTTGGCTGCACCTGAAGAACTTAATACTACAAAAGCCTATGAAGAGGTTTGGAAGAAGGCTGGAAAAGAAGAGGACGTAGACATACAACTTAAGAATGAAGTTGTAAGGAAAGTGTCACATATATTGGGAGAGGGTATCTTTGGAGATAGAGTCAAGGAGAATCAAACGCTATCTAAGATCCATTCCAAGAAAAATCCAGCAGATTTTCTAAATGAAGCAGTACCTGGACAAGAGGTTCAGGTTCGCTACGTTTCTGCCTAAGAAGGGAGACGCTCCAGGTAACGCCATTATCAAACGCTGTCTCAAAGCTCGCAGAGACAGAGGAGGTGAAACGAGTCAGTTTCGGGTTTATATTGATAATGGGAAAACTCAAGGAGGTGGAGTTTAAAGAAAGTTACCTGTGAGCACAGATGCGAGGCAGAGGTTTTAGCTCAAGGTGGAGCAGACGAAACACAAAAAATCCGAAAGAGAAGCATAGAAACCTAGAGCTAAAGAGTGAAAGAGAGAGATCAAAAGAGTTACTAATTCATAAGTTCGAGTCTTGTGTTTTATATTAACCAAGTTGTGATTTCTAAATAAGTTCTTGTAAGGTTATGCTTTGATAGTTAATAAAGGGAAAGAGCTTTTGATATTGATTTCAATCTAAGTTTAAAGCACTAAGCAAGGTTTAAATCCTAACAAGGGAATCCCGTTCTCCCCAGAGCAATCCAGGTTTTGATTGTGGGGTTAGTGAGATTACGGATTTTGAATAGAATCGCAAAGAAGAAAGATAAAGGGACCTATCTATTCTTTGAGGAAACGGCGATCCATCGTCTCCAAGATTTTGAAGATTGGAAGATCAAAGGGCAACACGGTTTGGCGGAGGGAAGCACGAGGTGTCAAAGAAATAACATCATCTCAAGGGGGTTGAACAAGGTTGGTATCGAAAGTCTTCCTAACAAGGTTAAAAATTAGGGGGCGGGTTCCATTACTCATGGCGGTACAAAGTGTGTTCAAGGATATATCGAAACAAGAAGTTGTTTCAAAATATTTTAGATCAAGGTGGAGATGATGTTAATACTTCAGAAAGATGGTAGTGTTTCGTGATCATCGGTGTTTCATGAAAAGTCAGAAGAAGTTGACAGAGATGATCAAGGATTCAAGGAAGATCATCAAGGAGTTATATTTCAGAATATATCTTGCAAGGCGTAGGAAGTCGCATGTTCTGAGTGATTGGTGCTTAAGAAGTTATCTCACAGTGAAATATGCAATAGGTTTTGTGTCGATAGTCTTTCTAACAACGGAGTTAGACGGCGTGTCCTGTTTTTTTTATAAACAGCGGTACAAGATGTATATGTTCGCTTTGCTGGAGGAGATGTTAAAGTTTTGTGACGTCTAGTATTGAGGTGAAGACTAACGGTGTATTAGTCTAAGTCTATCACTTTGAAAACATGAGGAAGGCTCCAAGACAGAAGAAGACAAAGATTCATAAGGGAATGAATAGAAGAGAAACACGAGAAGCTGTGTTCAAAAATTAAAAGGCATCCAAGTAAGGAGGATGATTGCATGGATAAATTAACAAGCTACGTGGAGAGTAGGAAACACGTACGGTAAATACATGTGTTCTTTTGGCATCACAAGAAGAGAACTGAAAAAAAAAATTATTCTCTAAGGAGGACAAGGAAATTAAACTCACGTGAGGAAGGATCAATATCAAAGACATGTTATATGGAATTGAAAAATCAGAAGAAGTCTGATGGTAAGTCCAAAGGCTGTTGTGATGCAGTGACCAAAGCGTTGGAGAGTTAGCAATAAAGACAACAAGTATTGCAGGAAGGAATGTTGTTTCAGCTAGGAGAGATATCATGGGGTCTAGAAGTGATATCAAAGAAGAGCTGTTACAAAGGTAAGTGTCAAGAACGTCACTGGAGCAGTTGACGAGAAAAAAAAAGGGAAACTAGCAGTTTGATCCAAGACAGTTAGAAGGGATATGGTTAAACAAAAAGAGCTGAATGGAAAGTTGTGTCGAAAGTCTTCCGAACAAGACTGGTTAGGAGGCGTGTTCCATCATGGATGATGGCGGTACAAGATGGATTCAGGTTGTGGTTGTTTAACCATAATGCAACAAGTTTAATCTCAAGGGTTTCAGAACGGATATAGAGATTGTCCAAAGGTTGGATCAGGGAATGTTTCAGGATGAAACATGTATGCTTCAAGGGTGTGTTGCATATGATGCAAAGGAAATTTGATTCTAAGATCAGTGCACATGATAAGAATCAAAAGGATATCAAAGGGAATCAAGTTGCAAGGTTCGATAAGGTAAATCAAAACAAGGTTTCTCAAAGGCTCAGAAGTATGGAGAGTGAGAAGGGTAGCTGCGACAACTATGAAGCTAGGGTGAAGAGATATTTGCTTCAGGTGGAGTAGCTACAGAAAAAGCAAAGGAAATTGTTTCAGGTGGAGCAGCTGCAGAAAAATAAAACTTCAAAAGAAACTAAGTAGAAGTTCCAGTCTAAAACTTTTAAAGAGACAAGGCAAATGAGCAGTCTAAAATATTTAGAAAAGAGATTACTTGAAGTCTAAAGACACAGAACGTGGGTCATCAGGAGCAGCAGAAAAGTGAGTAGCTAGGGGTGCTGCAGAAGATGAAACTGCAGTAGAAGGATACAGGTCTGTTGTTCGTCCAAGAAAGCTGCAAACTAGAAATCATACAATTTATGATTTCAGGGTTCTGAGAAGTCGAAGGGATAAGGAGTTGAGAAGGTAATACAGGTAAAAGGGGTTACCTAGAGTTATCATGAGGAGATACAGTGGTTCGTCGGAGAAACTGTGAAGAGAAGACAAGCTTCACCAGAGGCACAGGCATGGATTCAGAACGTGGTGGTGAATGGTGATAGATGTTTCACCGTAAGAACCATAGATTCTGGCCAGAAATTTATCATGGTTCATTCTCGAAGCAAGCTGAACTCGTCACACAAGGAGATGAAGAGGAGCTTGATAATACACGAGATTAAAGAAGCTAATGGCGTTGGAAAATTATGCCGTGGGGTACGGCGGATGGTCAGGGATGATGGCCGGAGGATGCATTGTTTATCAGAATATTGCATCCAACTTTCACTATCAAAGGAAGCATCAAAGGGAGAAACAAGGAGATATCAGTTGCAGGTGGAGAAGTCACCCGATGAAGGAGCCAAGACAGGAAAAGTTACCTGTAAAGTTCTTCTTAAACAGCCAATAAGGCAAGAGAGTTCGCCTAACAAGCCGAAGGGAAACAGGTACGACGGAGTAACGGAGAAAGCTTAAATGGATCACCAAAAACACTTGAAACCAATTGCCGACGGTTGTTTCACAGTCAAAATCAGAAGGAGTTAATACTCTACTACTAAAGTAAATAAGTAGAAAGTTTCAAAAGCAAACTCAAGACTCAAAGGATGTTACCGGAGAGCTGTAGTATCAACCAGCATGTCTGATCGTTGGTCACCAAGAAGAAATCGCGAGCTCCTTGGAGATTACGAACCTCAAGCTGGTGTTATGATTTACAGGTTGAGTGAATTGAAGACTATAGAAGTTGAGTCGCTTTCTGAAAGAGGAATTGGAGTGTAAAGGGGTGAAGAAACGGTATCGCCGGAGAGATTCGTCGGCGAGACGTCATCACCGTCGCAAGAGATTTGGTTTCTGTAAGGATGAGGACGAGAAGTATAAGATGCTTATGGCCACTCTCTGGACACTGAATTAAACTGGAGAAGGAACTCGACAAAGTCATTACTTCAGTTCGTGTCTTAAGGTGCAGAGTGATTCATCGGCGACGGCAGAAGATTAGCGAGGAAGAGGAAGAGATAAGGTGAAGTTGGGCCATAAGGTGGAGATTGTGGGCATATGATCGGTGTTTCGAGGACCATATGGGTACTCGAAGTGGCATATGGGTACTCTTAAATCTAAGAGCGTTTGTGTAAACCCTTTGATTGATAGTGGATGTTGTGGGACTTTCGTTTGAATACAAACAAAGTCCCACATTGGATGTTTAGACAAATAATGTCTAGTATATAAAGAGATGTCCAACTCTGATTAGTACGAGGCCTTTTGGGAAGGAGCCCAAAACCAAATCCATGCGGGCTTTACTGCTTTGGCCTCCGGGCCCCGCATGGATTTACTTTGGAACTCCTTCCCAAAAGGCCTCGTACTAATCAGAGTTGGACATCTCTTTATATACTAGATATTATTTGTCTAAACTTACAATATGGGACTTTGTTTGCATTCACAACACTACCTTAAAATCATTTATATAACAGAGTCGTAAAAATTTATTATTACCTCAACTGGTGTTGACAATGCTTTGATTTCTATTCTTTTTTAAAGAAATTCAATTGACAACTTCAGTGTGAATCATGCAAAAAGAGTAGTAATAAATGTGAATCAGTTTTTTGAACTTAAAATGTGTGTATCTCTTCATCAAAGTGTATGTACCTTTTCATCCACAAGGACAGCCTTCATCCTAAGAACAACTTCAAGTTTATGTTTGGGATAGTAGTCCCAAATCCGAGAGACCGCACTCTGGTTTTTCATTCTTTTTAGATGAATTGAGATGAGCAATGGCATCTTCAACATAAGTTCTGCAGAAATAGAGAAAGGATTATGTATTAGAGAAGAAGAGAAGAATTATTCTAAAAAAAATTGATAGAAAATAAAGCATAAACCTCCAGCAGAGGGTTTCAGACGATGTTGAAAAGAGAGAGAGATGAAACGATGGTGAAAAAAGAGAGAGATAAAATGATGGTGAAAACCAGAAATAGAATAATATATAAACTAACTTTGTTCAAAAATAATATGTATCGTGTGATGATGGTGGTAAGTTGAGAATAGTTAGGAGATTGTTTGTGTGGTAAAAACGTGGGTAGTTATCCATGTTTATCTCTTTTTAGTTTTTATTGTTAAATTAATTTATAGCAAGTATATAAAAGAATCTTTTAAAATATAATTGACAACAACTCTTAGAAAAGTTTTTTAGCAAAAAAAAAAAAAAACTCTTAGAAAAGTTGATATCTAAATTCTTTTTTTTTTGTCACAATCTAAATTCATATTAATAAGCGTAGAAAAGGTAATAATAATATTTGATTATGGATGCACATGGGTGAAAGTAATTCTTCATAAAACGTGAACTTATATTATTGTTGCAGGAAAACTAAGATCGATAACACAATGGAACACTTCCTTTTTTTTTTTATGATGTGCTGTAGAGACGACGCAGTAATGCAAGGATTGGTTGTTTTATGTAAAGCTTTGCCCTGGTTACAATTTAGAGAACCACTAACCTTGAATTTTTGGTCGTCAAATGTAAAAGTTTAGAGTCTCACTTTCGAAGATACGATACTTGTGTCAGAGATACAATATATAGAAAAGTAGAATAATTCATCTAGGAAAAATCACAAAATAGTTTTAAAAATATAAGTTAACGTGAGTTTTCAAAATAAAAAATATAGGTAGTTGAAGATTTACATTGCAGAAAAGTAGCAGAAAATAGAAAAATCGATTGCTTTCTTTTATTGTTTTAAAAGACTTTCCACATGTCAATTGTTTTTTGTTTTTTTTTTAAATTTCCACATAGTACTATCTGATTCGTAGAGCGACTTGTCTGTGAATGCGGTAGACGGTAAACCTCTCGAAGACTCAGCTTTCGGTTAGATTTACTGAAGGTACCGGACTTATGAGTATTCTGACTATAACAGTTCCGATGAGCAGTCACTCACAAAAACGCCGGGACGCAGGCTCCCGAAGAGGGAAGCCCAACGAAAATCTCTTTCTTTTCTGAGTTCCCTGCTGGGGTGGGAGTTAGGGCGTAGCTTGTTAATTTTTTTTTAGATGAAATTATTCCTGTTGTTCTGGGCAGGTCGAGACGCGGTCGCTTACGATCTTGGACTGGCCCCCTTCGCATGACCTAGAAAGATAAAGAAGTCCATGCTACTATAAGGCCTCTAAACTCCTCCCTCAGGACACTATTGCGTTGCCCATGGGGACGGGGCAGCCCCGACTTCCATAGGTCCTTGGTTCGACCTCCTAATGAGAATTGAGGTCCTTGCGCGGGCGTCTCATCCCTAAGACTTGTTTGCTCTGTATGGAGTGCCCTGTGGTTCCTCGAGTGCCAGCCGCAGAAAGGAATGCCATCAACTAGGGCGCTATTGGCCACTAACCACTCGCTCGCCAGCCGCTCGGGCTCCGCGTTTCAAGTTCGTTATCCTAACCGTCCCCTCTGCTCCACCGCTTTGGTATATAAGAGCAGGCCTATGTTTAAAGAAAAAGTAAACGAACTGTGGGGCCAAGATATTAGGCCGAACCATTGGACCTAACGATTAAGGCCCACTTGGCCTTTCAAGAGACGAAAGAGTCAAAAGAAGAGATTATCTTTCTGATGAATCGCGCTATCGCTATTGTTGTAGATCTGCTTCTTTTTTTTCCAACCCTAATCGAGAACCGCCGATACGTAAAGAGATCAAAGAAAAGGGTTTAATCATGGCCAATCAGAAAGGCGCTCTCGAAGGCTTTTACAGACTGATCATGCGCCGTAACTCCGTCTACGTCTCCTTCATCATCGCCGGCGCTTTCTTCGGCGAACGGGTTAGAGATCCAACCCTTCGTCTTTTACATATTCTTAGCGTTCTTATATCTGTTTTGGGTTTGGATCAAAATCGGTAATTTTGCTGTAAAAATGACGTTTTGAGAAATTGATTAGATCCGTGGTTTTGCAATTCGTAACAATTACTTTTATAAAGGGATGATTTTTTATATGAAATGTTTCGACCAAAAAAAAATATATATATATGAAATGTTTACATGTATGTATGTGTGTGTGCAGGCTGTGGATTACGGTGTTCATAAGCTCTGGGAAAGCAAGAATGTTGGGGTATGTTCTGTTATTATCTATGCTGTGGTTTTTATTTATCAGTTGATAAAAAAATGATTACTTCCATTCTTTAACTTTTGATTCGCTGCATCTAAGTTTACCAAAATGTTCAGCTATATTGCTTGCTGTTGTCTTTCTGTTTTAGTGTCTAGATGGTAGCCATCGTTTCCAACTCTGTTTTGCTGTGCTTACCTTTGAGTAATATAAACTAGCTAACTGATTCCTGGTTGGTCTTTTCTTAGCTTAAGTCGATGTATATAGCTTTTCCCTCTATAATAGTTTTGACCCGAAAAGAAAAAAATTGTTTTTCTCTATGGTTTTTACGTGGTAGTTTAATAATTGACTTCATAATAGTATCTTGTCACTCACATGAGTTGAACAATAATGACTAATATGCTTACTTTCATAACATGATATTGTTGTCATGGTGCAGAAACGGTACGAAGACATCTCTGTGTTGGGTCAAAGGCCTATTGAAGAATGAGATTTCTCCTTTACGAATCTTCTCAGACTAAAAGAAGGAAATGAAACTTTCCTTGTTGTTTTGCAAGTCGCTTCTCTTGTTCAATAAATCATTGGGATGATTTTAATACTTTCACCTAAAGCACGCTTACTGAACTGATTAATTGAATTTTCTGCATTGTGGTATATGATAGCATTTATCACACGTGTCGTTTTTTGTGCATTCCATAGTATGTTACATTTCAAAATGCCCATTAATGAATCTTCTACACTCCATTTCACGATGCTGAGCCCATGTTGGTTTATCAATCATCCTCGAGATGATTGTAACAATCACTAGAGACATCTTTTTCAAAAGGGTCAAATTCAAAAGTGTTTTTTCGCCCCATTACCTATGCCAGATCCCAACATAGAAAGAAGATTATGATTGGGTGACTACCAGAGTAGTCACTGTAAAAAGAGCAATCATCCTTCTTGCATTTTCCAGAATATAAGTGGGAACTAAACCGACAAAACAACATTGGTTCGATTGCGTGCTGAGAAGTTAAAGGCTTTTCGACTAAGCTGTGGGCCAAATTTTAAAGATTAGATCTTGACGCTCTTTTTTTTTTTTGGATCAAACAATAGATCTTGACGCTCTCTTTATCACAAATCACATAAGTTTGTATCCACTACTTTCTAAGGCCATTTAGCCCAAAAAAAAATACACATCCTCTATATATTAATAGAGAAACATTGTAGTTTGTACTAAATAAAAAAGTACACTGCTGAGTTGTTACGTAGTTAGAATGCTAATTTTATTTATATAACGGTTTGAGAATCAATCGAGAATTTTGTTAGTCCAAAATTAAATTGGTAGGGAATGTTATATTATATAATATGTCCATTATGGACCATTCATTTATAAAATTGAAATTTAGTATCAATTTTTCCTTAAATAAAACATAAGAAATTACCTAATATATATATATATATATATATATATATATATATATATATATGTCAATTAATGATTTTAAATAATAAATATTTGCTAACAGTCTGTATATTTTCTATCATTTTGTTTAATTTGTTACTATTAAAATAAATTACACAATTAAATTAATTATATAGTAAAATTTAATTTTTTGTAAATGTTGTATTTTGAATTTTTCAAAACGAGTATAAACTACTAAAACTACTAAATGTCTCACATAAAATTTTTGTGATAAAGTTTTAATTTCTATAATAAGATATAATGATTATAAAACCATACTAGATGTTGACCCGCATGTCCGTGCGGATGTATATTTCAAAAATATATTAATATTTATTTTTCATGTCCATATCAAAGATGAATAAAAAATTCAAATCTGAAGAACCGAACCGATCACGATCCGAAAGAGTAATACCAAATCCGAACCAAAATTGATTAAATATCCAAATTATTCAAAATTTTGATAATTAGACGACCAAAACCATAACCAATTCGAACAGAAGTATTTTGGATATCAAAATGTATCCGAAAAAGATTTATGTAGTTATATATATTAATTATTTTTTAGTTTTCATGTATATAAAAACATCCAGAATATATATGATACTTTTAGGTTGGTTTAAATACTTGAAAATATATAAAATAGTCAAATATAGATATCTAACATAGTGAAAGTACACTCAAAAATAGTTAAAATAATTATTAATTTTTGATCCAAAATTTAAACCAAACCAATTTATATGTTAAGTTTAGGTACTCTGACATATATTATTCAGATTTATATACAATATATTATTTTATTTATAGATGTTAAGAAATTCAAAATATATAAATAATTAAAAATAATAATTTTAATGGGTTATCCGAACCCGAACTGAACCCGCAAAGATCCGAATATAATTCGAACTGAAATTTAGAAATATCTGAATAGGGCTGAAATCTTTGACCCCGGAAACCCAAAACCCAAACAGATCCGAAACGAACCCGAATGGATATCTGAACGCCTAGCCCTAGTCATAATTCGAACTAAAATTTTAAAATATATGAATGGGGCTGAAATTTTTGATCCTGGAAACCCAAAACCCAAACAGATCTGAAACGAACCGGAACGCCCAACCCTAGTCACTATTATGTATTATACATATGTCATCATATAATAAAATTGTATTGGTCCATCATATAAATAATCATATAATTAATAGTATTTTATATGTACCATCTTTTTGTGAGTATTTAATGTGAAATATAAAAATTATAATTTAAGTTGGTATATGAAATTAATCTTTTTGTTATATTTTCTTATATATATTAAAAACATTTTTAATAATGGTTATTGGAAAATATTTTAGTAAAAATAAAATTTTGGATATATGCATATTTTAAATCAATTTTTGATATTAATCAACTTTAAATTATTATTTTGATTTGAAATATGTATATAAAATTTAAATTTTATTTTCTGATTATTTTAGACAAAACAATGTTTTTAGGTAATTAGATTAGTCCATTTTGTATATTTTAAAACTGATATACTTTTTTAAATTTTTTGCATTAGTTTTCTATGAATTATTATTAATTTTGTGATATTCTTTTTCTCTTAAATTGAACTTTTGAAATTTTTATATTTGACTAAACTAAATAAGGTAATAATATTTTTTTAAATTGTTTTTATATAATATGGTATTTATATTTCAGTTTGTGTTTTTATTTTCACCATAAAGAATGGTAAATAAAAAGAATTGTAAATATAGTGACATAATTGTAAATAAAAAGAAATATAAAAAGAATGTTGTTTAATTTATTGTAAAAAAATGGCTAAATGTTTAAATAAAAAGAAGTATTAAATATGTTATTCATGTTTCTAAACAATCCTCATTTGTTATTAATTTATTGAAAATACAATGGCTAAATGTGTAAATAAAAAAAAATACACATCTCTACTATTCATGTTTCCAAACATATCTCATTTATTCTACTATCTTTGTTTCCAAACAATCTAATTGTGTACTTCAACTTTAATAATATAGATGAATAAATAATTTTATTTTTATAAGTGTTTATGTTAATATGTATATTTATATATTTCATATCGTCTAAATTAAACTATACCTCATATGAAAATACATACTTATATTTTGATACTTTCATTGAACATATATTTAAAAGTTAATATTTTAATATTTAAATCTTCATTGTATTTTAAATGATTATAAATTATTGAAACCAGTAAATATCACATATTAAAAAAATTGTTGGTGTAAAATTTTGTTATACAAATAAGAAAATAATAATAAAATCATATGAGTAGAAATCTCATTTAATAAATATACATATTAAAAGTATACTATATATCTATGTTAATATCATTTAATTTAATTATATATCATATACGATATATAAGATTGATTATTTTGATTTATTTATCCTAAAATGATTGCAAATAAATAAGAGTGGTCGTTTAATTTATATGTGCACATCTAATTATTACATAATAGTAACTGATTTCTTAGTTATTTAATATATAATTAATATTTTATTATTTCATAATATGCACAAAAACATAAAATAAGTAATAAATGTAAAATATTTATTTTGCACAGACGCGGATCTTAACCTAAATATGTATATCTTTAATAATTTTAAATCTTAAACATTTTTAAAATCTCAGACAAAAAAGAACGAAATAGAATAAATTCCAAAATAAATATTTATATTGAGGAATAACTAAAATAAAAAAACAACACAAAAAGAGAAAAAATATTGAAGATAGATAGGATTGACACGTGAACGTAAACTTCTCATAACCAGAATTAACTTTTAAATTGCTAAATCATGATATAAAACCGAGGTGACATAGTTTCATTGTAACCAAATACAGTAGGCCCGGGATTCTTTGGCCTAAACGTTAGGTTCTTATGCGATAAGTGATTTTTTTACCTAAAATATTTTTAAAAATGCGATCATCTCATCAGTAAACAAATTATGTAATTAACAAAAAAATTTTACAGAAATTGTTTAAGGGCCAAAAATATTAATTCGTTTAAAAATATAAATTTTACTTTTCTATGCAATATTTCTTAAATAATTTTCACATAAATTCACCATGCGCAAAGCACATATCTTATCCTAGTATATGATATATGTATATACCTTATGTAGTGTCTACAATGTGATCCAATCATGACTTGACCTTAGAACCTAGTTAATAGTACTACTACCATAATAAATTCGGATTCAAATCCAAATGTGTGCATGTGTGTTGTTATACCATAAAATGAAAATTTGTTAACCAATCACATCATCTGAATGTATAAGAAAAGTTTTACTTATCATAAAAATAATATTGGTATAGGCAAACCATATGGAGCTTGTAATCTCGTGAATTCGCCTAATGCCCTTTGTTTCGTTCGGCAAGCGAGTTGGAGTGCTGGTGAAAATGATGTTCTCGGGGTCGAGAGTATGAACAAATGAATATTAAGAAGACATGCCATCCTGATTTCGTTGGGTGATGCCCTTACCTTTGTAGAAGCCGGAAAAACCGAATCAAATAAACGATATTATAAATGCGAGATGTTAAAGAAAGAAACGATTGAATATACGAAATAAAACCGGAACGGTAAACGTTTTCACAAACGATCATGGAGTCGAGATATGATATCTCTTTCCTTAACTCTTTATATTTGCTCCGTAGTGAGATGGGACTGTACGAATATAGAGTCCCAGGATAAAACCATGGCGACGATTGACTCTTCACTCGTGAATGCCCTATCGAACTATACTCTACGAAACACTCTCAAAAATACTTACGCTAAGGGAATATTTGCTGGTTTCGATGTGAAAGAAAAGGTTAGAAATGAGAAAGGAGGAGAGGCGATATTTAAAGAGTTGGAGACAAGACACTTTCCGCAACCGTTGCTGCACGTGGGCGAAGATCTCGCGGAGATCGAGGGAAGGTGAGTTGCGAAACTTCTTCCTCACGACGCGGTCTCTTATCTTTTAAATATCTCGAGAGGATAAACTGCATGTCGTTTTTATTTTATAGACAAACTACTTGTCATTTCAAAATAAAATGCATGTTGTTTTTTGAGAATTAAATGGGTCAAAACGTTGGGCTTAACTTGGTCCAAAAAAAATATTCTTATCGGGCCGGAGGCCCTCCACCAAGACCCAAGACCCAAGACCCACGACTGCGCTGGCCGGACGGCGGCGACGGCGCGCGCGTGGGGACTCATCTATTCCTCTGAGTCGTTTATGCTCTCATAGCACATAGCCATATATATACTTCTCATTCTTCTTGTTTCTCCCCGATGTGGGATGTTCAATTTCCCTTCATTAAAGTCATTAAAATGACTAACCCGCAGGCCCATTTCTTTTCAACATTTGCCAATTTTTATTAAAGCCATTGGGCTTAATTAATTGGTCCAACAATCTCCCACATGAATAGAAATGACTCTAAACATATGCAGACAAGATGCAGACTAGATAGACTCTAAAAATAAAAATAAACTTTACTGACTAGACTTAAACTAAAGCTAGACAGACTGACTTATCGAGAGTGTTTGCGAAAAATTCACTGTGTTTGAGTAGGTGGCATTTTTAAGCCTTGAACCACTCATAGTTAATATCTGTCGGGTTTACTTTACCAGAAGGTGAACATGATGTCTTGAACCAACCGGTGTTTTATGTAGACCGAGACAACAGGCATAACGCAGCTTCATTTTCTCGTAGAACTTAGTTCTCTATTGTGTTCATTGTGGCCTTGAACTATTCCTGGTTTTCATGAGTGAACTTAGAGAATATAGCCTTGCATTCATTCTCCTAGAAACGGCCCCATTTCACACTCATTAGGTAATTGACCATGAAAAGTATTGAGTAATACTTCGCTTTAGAAGCTATGGAATCATTAAAAGCATATGCTTATCCTTCTCTCATTCGTTAGCACTTATCATCTTTAGGAGCTGGGATGAGACTACTTTGTCTCAAAGTCTTTGGTTAGATTCTGCTTGATGTTGTTTTCCCTTTGAACCTACGTCTTGGGATCTCCAGTCATGATAGGTAGGGTTGCAGTCAAGCATCCTCATTAGTTATAGGCTTTAAACCCATTCCTTTTGATGATTTAGCAACAACATCTCGTATTTATAATATCGTTTATTTGATTCGGTTTTTCCGGCTTCTACAACCTTATCATCACATCAAATATTTCACTTGTTTCTTTTAAATTTTCAGAAAAGATTTTCTTGAATAATCCGAGGGTTCAATAAATCTAGGGTCGACGTCCTATTTCCACACCATAACTATCATATAGTAATAAATCCACACAAACTTTCACTCTCGTCCTAATTGAACACATTTCAATTATATCAACCTATTTCTCCTGAATTACAAAGTTAGGAGAAACATACCCGCCCTCTGAGGGCGGGTCAGGCTCTAGTATATATTAATTGAGAAGTAAAGTGACTTTGCTGACGTGTCACTAATACAAGCAGTCTGGGAAGATTTTTAATTTTTATTTGTTTTAATCAAATCTAAAGAATGAAATCCTAGAACCAATTAATGTTAGTTGCCAAACTATTTATATAGTTTATACATAATCATTTATATAAAAATTCTGTATAATACTTCATCATTTCATTTTTCCCTAATAGTGTATTTATAAACTATATATAGTAGGTTGTTAAAAAGTTGTTAATAAAACTAATATACTAGCCTTATTTTTCAATTATAAACAGTAGTAAAAAGCTTTAGTTTTCCATATATGTCATAAAATACATATATAAAACATATAATTTCAATAAAAATATTATAATAACTATTAATGCATCATATAACGAGTTTATAAATTATTAAAATTAGTTTAAAATCATATGTGGTGATTAATATATATATTTAAAAAAAAACTTAAAGTCATTTATGTTGACTCATTGCTAATGGTTTATACCATATATACAATAGTATATAATTTATAAATATTTGGTAATCATTTGAAGGTTTTAAATCATCAATAATGATTATTATATCATTAATAAGAGTTTAACAATCAATATATAAATAATTACCAAAATGTTATAAAGATTTATAAAACCATTTATAAGGAAGAATTTACAATTATTTATAGGAGTTTACAAAATTTTTATTAAGCTTAATAGGTTTGTAATTTATCCTAACCTCATATTCTCCTATATATTAATTGAGAAATCACTAAATTCGGCTCATGTTTCATTCATATAGGCACTTTGAGAAAATCCTACAAAAATCATAGATAAAATTTATTTTCCTGAGTTATAAAACTATTTATTAGGATGTATGAAAATATTTATAAAAAAAATAAAAATTCTGAAAAATAAATCATAAAATTTAGTATTTGTAAATACTTTATAAATTATTTATAATTTTATAGTTTCCAATATGAAATGTTTTAAAAATGTTATCAAATAAGAATCAATCGAAATTATTATTTTCTCCACAAGTTCATCATTTTCAAAACTTTTTTTCAAAAATCTTAAAATAATTTTTTTTTTCAAAAATCTTAAAATAAAAAAAAATTGTTTTGATTTTATCTAAAATTAAAATAACCATAAAATTTACATCAATCATAAAAAAATCCAAATAATATTATGAATAAAAGTACATTGATGAATTTTTATGTTTCTTAATTTTTTATAAATTAATAGAATGCACGTACAAACAGTTATGTTTCTTCTTAATAATTTTTGTTTTTATACTTTAGTTGCAAGTATGGGTCTATTTGTCACATGAGTTCATGTTTTGGATTTAATAACTTTTGTGGACGAAAAAATTAGATCTACAAAGCAATTAAACTATATACATATTCTAAAGATAATGTTTTAAAATAACTTAAATTAAATGGTTTTTTGTAAAAGATGTAAAAAATCTAACTTAATACTATATAAATCATATTTAAGAATTTAATAAGTATTAATAAATAAAAAAAATTATTTAAATAATTATCTATCAAAACTTCACATTCAGTTTTAAAATATTAAATTTATTATTTCAAGTCAAAAACATAAAATATTATATTATATTAAATTTTTAAATTACCCGCAAAACTTGCGGCCAACCACCTAGCTAGTATATATTAATCCTGGAGCATTGCAACATTTTCTTGTAGTCACATGTCATCACCTGAATGATTTTTAGAATCCTTAAAAAATAAGTTGGTCCATCTAAATATATGTTATATTTTTTAAAAAATTAACTATTAAATTGATTAATATTATATAAAATAATATTATCAATTCTTTCCTAAATAAGTGGGAAAAGAGACACGATGGCGACTCTCGACAGTGGTGATTCCGAAGGAGAAAACCCTAACGGCGGCGATGGAGGATGCTCCACTGGTGCGCAGGGAGGGGATCTGGTTCGTGCTCCGGAAGACTGCCTTGTGTCTTCTCACGGTTTTGTGGGCCCTCAAGCTAGGGCTTCTGATTTGTTTGGTAATCAAGGAGGGGAACGTACGCTCGTTAAGGCTGGGGAAACCGTTTCTTCTCAGGGGGTTGGGGTTTCTACAGAAGATGATTTTCTGGCTCGTGAAGGTCGGTTAATTGCAGGGCTCAGGAAGAGTCAGTGCATGGGAGATTGGGAGCTTTTGGTGGCTCTCCGTTTCGGATAAGGATGACGCTAGTAAGACTGATTCTCCGTGGTTGAAGAAGAGCCTGGCTGGGTCTTCAGAACCGGTCATAGAAGTGGTTGGTGGAGTTGCTTCGATGAAGATTCCTGAGGATATCTTTGATAAGTCAGAGATGTTGTGGAAGTCGTTTGTGGTGGGTTATTTCATTGGAGTTGCCCCTCATATATTGGCTCAGTGCACGCCACTGTAAATCGCATTTGGTCCTCGCCTAAAGCCGGATCAAAGATAGATGTCCAGTTTATCGAGAAGAAAACTTTCCTCTTTCGTATTGATAACAGTCAGATGAGAGCTCAGGTGCTGCAAAAAGGAAATATTGGCACATAGCAGATGTTCCATTGGTGGTAAATGTTTGGTCCCTAGAATCAGAGCTTATCCTCCTGACCTGTCTTCGATGCCATTATGGGTTGATTTACATGGAGTTCTGAATGATCTTTACTCGCATAAAGGTCTGAAGTGTTTCACAAGAGCAGTAGGGCGTTTTGTTAAGTTTCACCCCAGTACGGAGCGATGTATTTGTCTGGATGTTGCGCGTGTGTTGACTGAAGTGAATCTCCATGAACCACTGGTGGAGAAATCATGTTCAAGGATAAGGAGGGAGTTGAGCGAGAGATTGGGGTGAGTTTTCCTTGGCTTCCACCAAGATGTTCGTTTTGCAGGAGATGGGGGCATAAGGGACAAGACTGTCCTGGCAAGGAAATCAAATTGTTGAAGAAAGCAGATGGTGGGGATAATGAAAACCTTGCAGAGATTTCGATTGTAGCAGAAAAGGAAGTTGGTTTAGGAGGAAGGGTTGTAAGCGATCTAATTCAGGATTTGGAAGCGATTACTCCTCGTCCTGTTATTCCTGCTTTACCTCGTGCTGAGGATCAAGAGAATAATCAGAAGGCCCTAGAGAAGCAAGAGCTGATGGCAAGAGAAAAGACACAAGAGATTCAGTTGATTGAGCCAACTACTGAAACATTTCACACTAATGATTCGGGTAATTAGGAAAGTGCTCAAGGAGTGAGGAAGGGGACAGATGCGAGTGAGAATCAGAACCTTCGGAGATCACTACAAGTGCAAAGTGGGGTTAAGGAAGGAATTGAAGTATCACCGTCCAGATTTAGTCCTCTACAGGATATTGAAGAGGAGGTAGAGGGAGAGGAAGAAGAGTTAGCAAAAGAAGTTGAGGAAGGAGAGATTCTAGAGAGTAAAGCAACAGAAAAGAAAATTCAGCGAACGCAGGTAACAAGTGGTCGGCATTCTGCTGTGGCTGGAAAACAAACTAGGGGAAAAGTTGCTCGAACAAAGGATCTATTGTATATGGGGATGCATGGTACTTCAAAAAAAGCTTCCGGTAGGAAGATATGAAGTCATTCTTTGCTTGGAACATGTGTGGATTCACGCAAGCATAGAGCTCTTAGATCATGGTTACAAGAGGAAAACCCATCTTTTGGTTGCTTATAGGAAACGAGAGTAACAGAGGGCAATCATCAACAGTGTATGAATGCAGCTTTGCCTACTTGGAATTCACTGACGAATTATGAGTATCATCATCTGGGCAGGATCTGGTTTTGTTGGTCTAGTGAGGTGGTAGCTACGAGGTTGCATATGAGTGCTCAAGTTATTACTTGTGCTATTCAAATTCCGAGCACGGGAGAACAATTTATCTGTTCTGCGATCTATGCGTTCAACACAGTTGGTGAGAGATTGTCTTTGTGGGAAGATCTGAGGAATACACAGGCAGCTTACGGTCATCTTAACTGACCGTGGGTTATATTGGGGGACTTCAATGCTACTCTATCTTCAAGTGAGCACTCTCGGGCGTTGGATTACAGAGGTGATCAGTTAGGGATGAGACACTTTGAGGAGGCTATGACTGACTGCATGGTGACGGACCTTCCTTACACAGGGGCGCTTTTTACATGGTGGAATAAAACAGTAGAAGACCCGATAGGGAAAAGTTAGACAGAGCACTGGTTAATAGCGAATGGCTGAATAAATATCCTCAGTCCTCTGCAAATTTTGAAGCTGGAGGAGTTTCTGATCATGCTAGATGTTTGATACGCATAACTGGTATCTCAAATGAAGCTCGTAAACCATTCCAGTTTTTTAACTATCTCACGGAGCATCAGGATTTTCTACCTACGGTTAAGGAAGTATGGGATACCACAGAGCCTCTCTATCACTCCAGGACAGCTCTTTCCCGCTTTCACAAGAAGCTTAAGCTCCTCAAGCAGCCCCTTCGTGCCTTGAACAAGACGCATTATGGAGATTTACTAGGGCGAACGAAACAGGCTTATGAAGAATTATGTGTTCGTCAGAACAAATTTCTTCACGACCCAAGTCCAGATAATATTGCTATAGCAGCAGCAGCAGATGAGAAGTGGAACAGATTAGATCGCATCAAGGAGAAATTTTATATGCAAAAATCTTGTGTTCGTTGGTTGCAAGTGGGAGATAAAAACACAAGGTTTTTCATTCTATGGTGTAAACAAGGGCAGCTAGAAATACGATCAGGAGCTTGGTTAATGGACAGGGAGTTGTTCTCACTTCTGACCAGGATATTAAAAAAGAGGCAGTATCTCATTTTCAGACCTTCTTGCAGAGCCAGGATGCTACATTAGAGGATATTTCAGTTGCTTCCCTACAAAATTTATTGACATATCGGTGCTCTAATGAAACTGCAGCAGGTCTGGTTGGGCCAGTGACAGTGCAGGAAATATACCAGGCTCTCCCCACTCTTCCTAACGGCAAAGTATCAGGTCCAGATGGCTTCACCAAACAGTTCTTCGTAGCAGCTTGACCTATTATAGGAAGGGAATTCATTGTGGCAGTGCAATCCTTCTTCCTTTTTGGTTTTATGCCTACTGGAGTTAATTCTACCATCCTCTCTCTTGTACCCAAGACTACAAACGCTCTGACAATGGAAGAGTATAGACCCATCGCCTGCTGTAATTTCTTATACAAGGTTATCTCCAAAGTTCTCGCTAACAGGCTCAAAATTATCTTCCCTGATGCCATTGAAGAGAACCAATGTGCATTCATTACTGACCGGTTATTATTTGAAAATGTGTTACTTGCTTCGGAATTAGTCAGTGGCTATCACAAATCAGTAACTACAGAGAAATGTGCTATCAAGTTTGACATTTCTAAGGCTTTTGACACAGTTAAGTGGTCTTTCATCACCTCGGTGTTGCTTGCAATGGGACCGCTTCCTCAGTTTATTAATTGGATCCGGCTCTGCATCAATACTGCTGCTTTCTCTGTGTCTGTCAACGGCAGTTTGGAAGGTTATTTCACCAGCGCGAGAGGAATCCGGCAAGGCTGTTCACTTTCCCCATACCTCTACGTTATTCTTAATAATGTCCTTTCTAAGCTCTTAAACAAAGCAGCAGAAGCAGGTGAGTTTGACTACCATCTGCAATGCCAGGGAGTTAAACTCACACATTTGAGCTTTGCCGATGATATACTAGTTTTCACAAAGGGCACAACAGAATCTCTTTTGGGAGTTTTGGAGGTTATGAAACGGTTTACTAGAATGTCTGGTCTTCATATTAATGCTGCAAAATCTTCTATTTTTTCCTCAGGGAGTAATGTAAGTGATCTCCTTGCTGCAGCAGAGGCGTTGAACATAGGAGTTGACACCTTGCCTATTCGCTATCTAAGCATGCCGCTGACAACTAAGACTCTCTCCAGCCATGATTATGAACCTCTCATAGACAAAATCAGAAGTAGGTTGCTCTGCTGGTCGAACAAGACCATATCGTTTGTAGGGAGGCTCTAGCTGATTAAATAAGTCATAGCCAGCACAGTTAATTTTTGGAGTCAAGCGTTTACACTGCCTGCGAAATGTCTTGATAAGATAGAGAGTATGTGCAGTGCCTTCCTCTGGCCAGGCCCTCCAACACAAACACATCAAGCGAAGGTCATATGGGATGATCTATGTGTTTCAAAAGATGAGGGAGGACTTGGGGTTGGGAAGCTACGGGAGTCAAATAGGGTCTTTGCCTTGAAATTAATTTGGCGTTTGTTCACTCAGCCTTCGTCTTTGTGGGTGAGCTGGGTAAAACATTATCTGCCAAATACAATTCTTTTTGGGACGTCAGAGATGATACCAAGGGATCGTGGATATGGCAAAATTTACTTAAATTGAGGGATGTGGCATATGAGTTTTTGAGGTTTGATGTCCATGACGGCACTAGCTGTCATTTTTGGTTTGATGATTGGTTGGGGCAGGGGAAACTGATCGACATCACAGGACCTACGGGCACTACTTATTTGGGTGTTAGGAGACACGCTAAGGTTAGTGAAGCTGTGACATTGGAGGAGCGGAGAATGAGAGGAAGCAGAAGCTGTCGGTTTCATGAGCTTCGTAATAGAATCCTAGAAAGATATCCACCGCAGCCAGGGAAGGGCAGAGATACAGTGTTGTGGAAGCATGGGAGTGATGATTATCGAGACCACTTCTCTGCCGCCAGTACGTGGGAGCAAGTAAGATCCAGGAGGAACATAGTCGACTGGAGTCGAGTCATCTGGTTCACACAAGGAGTACCACGTTTTTTATTCATTGCTTGGCTAGCTGTGAAAAACAGATTATCAACTGGTGACCGTATGAGGCAATGGGGATTGGTTCAGAGTTGTGAGCTGTGTGGAGAAAGGGATGAAATGCGAGATCATCTCTTCTTTTCGTGTCCTTACTCCTATACAGTGTGGGAGAGCTTGGCAAGGAGACTTGTTGGAAATAGCATAAACCCAGATTGGTAATGGACATTGCAGCGTATACAGAGTATGAGGCCGTTGGAAGTAGATACTATATTAACGAAGCTTCTATTGCAGACCACAATCTACCAGATTTGGAGAGAAAGGAATGCAAGACGTCATCAGAAAAGTAGAGTTACCACTGATCATATGTGTCGGCGCATCGATAAGGCAGTGCGAAATAAAATCACTTCACTTAAGTACAAGTTTGATCACAAATATGGAAGATTACTCAGAAGATGGTTCCAGCTTATCTCTTAACGAAGGAAGAGTTTTTTTTTCTTTACTTGCTTGCAGGAAATAAAATAGAGTAGCCTTCTTTTTTGTACATAACATTCTTTTGATTGATCAATAAATTTGAAATTTCATCCAAAAAAAAAATTATCTCCTTAAATAAAAACTACGGAATTGCCTAATATAAATATGATATATATGACAATTAATGACTATGAATAATAAAGTTTTGATAACAATATTTTATCCTCCCTCATTTTTGTTTAGTTTTATATTATTAAAATAAATTAAACAATCACATCAACCATATAATAAAAAAATTAGATTATTATTATATATTATATTTTTTAAATGACTATAAATTACTAAACGTTAAAATTCCCACTTAGAAATTTTTTTTTATCAATAAATGAATTTGTTTTTGTTATAACAAGATACAAATTTTCATAAATTCATATGAATATGAATTTTCATTTAATTTTATTCATATTAAATAAATATATAGGATATGTATTAATATCATTTAAATTATGTATATTATAAAAATACATAAATATGTTAATTTTGAAATTTGCATTGAAAAACTATCATATCAAAAAATTTGGGATTGATGGTTTAAGTTTTTTTTATTACAAGAAATATACAAATGTTAATAAAACCATATGATAACAAAAATTTATACTTAAGTATATTATATATCTATGTCAATATTATTGAAAATGCATTTAAAACTATCACATAAAAAAAATTTGTGATTAATGGTTTAATTTTTTTTTACAGAAAATATACAAATGTTAATAAAACCATATGATAATAAATATTTATATTAAACATATTATATATCTATGTCAATGTTATTGAAATTTAATTATATACCATATAAAATAAATAAAATAATTATTTTGATTTACTTACCAGAAAAATATTTTAAATAACTAGAGGTATTGTTTTGATTTATGTGATTATTCTAATCTCATATATATTAATTAAGAAACAATTTATTACTCTAGAAAGTGTAAGATCTTATTGATTAATATTTTTCAAAAATCTTACATTATTTCAATAGCTTTTAAATAAATCTTCGATACATCAAAGATTTATTTAAAAGCTATTGAAATCACCAAACGAGAACATGTATTGCACAATAAATTTGAATTCCTAACCCTAACCCCCTTTCTCTTCGTTCACAACACCGAAAAAAATAATTTGGAAGTGTCAATTTTGATAATCTGAAATACTAAAATTTTTTAGTCCAACCCATCATTTTCCTTAAGTATACCTAGAATATTTTTTAATGGTTATTAAATGGGTTACATACGTAGTTAAATGTGTTTTGGTTTAAAAAAATTTGCATACCTAAAATAAATATGAACCATCATCACTTTCGTTTAAAATTTTGTTACAATAAAAAATATAGGGTTGAGCAAAATCTGAATCCAAAAAAACGAACCAAATCCAATCTAAAAAGTAGTAGTGAACTTTAACAAAAATTGGTTAGATATCGAACGGGTTCAAAATTTTGGTATTTGAGAACCGAATCCGATCCGAATCAAAATATTTCGGGTGTGCGGGTATATTCGAACTAGATTTACATACTTAAATATATTAATTATTTATAAAATTAATATCAAAAAGAATATACAAAATATAAGATGTTTTTAAGTTTTCCAAAATACTTCGAAATATATACAAATAAATTACATTTTAAAATACCTAACTGATACTCAAAATACCAAAAATACTTAAAGTATCTATTGATTTTATATCCAAATATTCAAGCTAAACCAACTTTTATGTTAAGTTTAAATATTTTGTCATACATTGTTCAAATTTATATGTTATAAATTATATTTATTTTTAGATTTTGAGAAATTAAAAGTATATATGAACTTTGATTTTTTTTTTAAAAAATTTTAATAGGTTATCAGAACCCAAACCGAACCCGTAAAGATCCAAATTGAACTGAATCAAACCCGCAAAGATCTAAACTGAATATAACCAAACCGAACCAAATGATAGTCGAATGCCCATCCTTAATCAAATGTAAAAAAGGTTACCGATGATAAAATGAGTATTTTTAAAAATATTTAAATACATCATAGTTAAAAAAAATCACTCCGCGCAAGGCGCGGATTATCATCTAGTATAATACTAAACTTGATTTTGATCTGCGCTTTTTCAAACGCGGATTTATTTTCATATTTAGATATTTTAAAAGAATATAAAGATCTATATAAGATACAATATAAGTCTAGGAACATTTATCCGGAACTAAGGAGCCAAAACCGTGAACTATTTTTTTAAAAAAATAAAGATCTATCTATGTTATTAAAAGATAAACATTCTGAAAAATCTACCTATGCAAGGTTGTTGCACCTGCTGATTAATATTTTATGGTCCTACATTTATTTTCTTTAACTATATTTTAAATAATTTAACTAAACTCATTTATTACTCGAAAAAATCATGTGACATACCAAAGAGATTCCACAACTGTGTAGAAGGTCCATTTAATTAAACTAACATTTTATCAAATCTTGTGTTTTTTTTGGTACTTAATTTCAAAAACAAGCAAAGATCTTTCCAGATTATATGACTTATGAGTAAAAAAGGAGCAAAAATAATCATCATAAATCAAAAGTTCATGCTTGAAGAGATCAAAATGCACATCAAAAATTCATATCATTAACTAAATAGGGTTAATCATTTTCACGAAATATCCCATGAAAGTTTCCAATCTAAAACCCGAGCTGAATCAATCATATTGAATTGCCTTTACAAATCAGAAGAAGATCATTGTATTATATTCTAATAGGTTTGAGGGATTTCCCCCCTTTTAATTGAATTTAGTTTTTTTTTTTTACTTTTTTTTAATACGAATTTGGGAATATTGACTTCTTTTTTTTTCTGTGATTTAGGTGATCTATATTTCTTGTGGTTTAAGTATATTTGGACTTATATTTGTAGGATTTTGGAAAAGCTGATCCTTATCAGCAATGGGACTATGGGAGTTAGCGAATGATGATTTCGTGGGAGAGGAAACTCATCTTATCGAAGAACATTCATAGGTTCAAACCTGTTCACAGTTACTCCCTACCTAATCTCCAAGCTCAGTAGAACACATTGACGGATTCAGACTGACAGAGAATGAATAGTCTGATAGATTGACTGGGGTTGCTTGAAGAGTTACATAAACAAGAGGAGTAACAAGAACTGTTTGAGCAACAAGATAAGAAACAAAAATATCCGTTACACCACATCGAGAAACATCAAAAAGCAATGGTTTCGTATGTATCTCAAGTAGGAAAAACCAGGGCTTGCTTTGAATCTCTATCCGTGTCTACCCAAAAAGAACTAGAGGAAAAGAAGCCTGCCTAGGATAGGGTTTGAACCGATGTTGGAAGATAACCAGACATGTGTTGTTGTGAGAGAAGATAATTATGCATGCTCTTCTTCACACGAAATAGAACCTCAGATGGAACAGTTAGAGTAACCCTTCGGAATCTGGACGTAAGAAGTCAACCTGAGCTTTTGAAGAAAATACATGTCCAAGCTATGTTGTATAGGTTTAAGAAAGTGCTAAAGAAAATGAAAGATAAAGCGGAAGCAGAAAATAGCTTGTAACTAGGAATACTTTGGGAGAGGTGATCAACATGACCTTTGAAGACGATAGATATCAAAGCTACAATTAATAGGTTCAAAAAGGTCTTATAGTAATGAAAGCAGAAACTTATGTAAATGTCTGATTATAACTATGATGTGTAGTGGAACATATGTTTGATCTTTTATCATTCTGAATTTTAGTTCACTAACCTGTGGCTAGAGAGACAATTAATGATCATTATTGGGTACCTAAAGTAAAGAAGAATAAGAAATAAAACTTTGTTCATCTCCAAGTAAACTCAATTTCAATATAGTTTTACTTAGTTTAAGCTGTAATTGAAATCATTAATCTTTGAAAGCAATTTATTGGTTTCAAAAATATATGATCTGCTCGGTTATTTATGAAATTCAGTTGAATTGAGTTTCATTTAACTGGTGACCACAAAGGGAATAATAGGAACAAAGAGGAATGAAATGCAGAGGAACAAAATAATAGGAATACTTATTCCTTTTGTTCCTTGCCAGATTTTATAAGGAATAATTATACTCTATAATTCCTTAAATTAAAAGGAATGAGAAGGAACATTAGGAAAATAATATTCCACATAAATGGTGTAAAATTTGAGGAATGAAGAGGAATTATCCATTCCCACTCATTCCTTTGGTCACCATTTAGAGCCAAAAACTGAAAACCTATAAACCATCTTATAAAGAAATTCATTTTAAATGATTTTTTTTTTAATTTTGAAAACAAACCTGTTCTTTCTAAGCGCATGTCAAAATCTAGTATACTATTAAAAGAGAAACGTTCTGGAAAAAAATCTACTTAAACAAAGTTGTTTGATCCTTTCATTAACTAATTATTATTTTTGGTCTTACCTTATATTTCTCTAAATATATCATAACAAATGATCTTATTTTTTTTTCCTTTGATACACCTAATATTTCTCTAATGCTCCACGACTCAAAGCATTATGCCTCTTAACTTCATAAATTTGACCACTATGATACTCCACGACTGGAAGGAAGTGATGACTGACACGTATCGGTTTCACATAGTCAGAGATCAGAGATGCAGTGCTCGTGTCGTCTTTAACTTCTTTATTCTTCTCCAATAACGGAGTGTCTAGCCACCACCACAAACCTCTGTATATAGTTACTACTTGAACTCTTCATTAGCGCAATCAAAGGTTCGTGTCAAACCCGAGATCCAGGATTAAATATCCGATCTCCTTCTAACTATTATCTTCTTTGTTTGTCTCACTGCCTCAAAGATACGTAGACCCACTGTAGGTGAAGGTGTCTCACCAAGCCACGCGCCGCCATCGGTTCGAAATCACCGGAGATTTGAATGAGAAAACCAGATCAGGTTCCTCTGAAATCCCTAAAATCCAACTCTCTACTGATCCATCTTCTCGTAAGCCTCACTGCTGTTCCAAAATTCGTCGGAGCTTGACACCGGTAACTCGTGCAGCAAGTCACCTTCTCACGGCGAACCCGGAACACCACATATTGGCAAAGGTTAGAGTAGAATGGGAGAGAGAAAAGGGAAAAACTAGAGAGGGGAAAGGAGAAGCTCCTACGGCACCAGAACCACTAGACCGGAGTTAGGGTTACTCTGGTTCGATAAGAGAGGTTAGAGTGTTTATGTTTTGAGAGAGAAACGTCTATGGAGATTAAGAATACTGGAGAAATGATTGGGTATACTCACCTTTTTATTGAGTTATCCTATTTTATTTTAAATATTTAAAATATATGCTGACTATGGTCGGCCCGTCCTACGGGCGGGTTATGAATTAATAAATAATATCAATCGTTAAAGTATACGCATATTAAACATTGTTTTATAAAACATCTGGATATTTTCTTTATACTGACAAAATTAATCTTTTTATAAATCATACTGTAAATTTTATTAAATTTTGTTGATTTGAGTTAGTTTTATTATATTTTTCCTATTTGATTTCTATTTCAGTTTGATATAGTTCAAGAAAAATCTAAAGTAAGAACAACTAATATTTTTCTTTTAATTTCTAAGAGTATCAGATTTTAATATTATTACAATAAATAATTTTCTGTCGACAATAAGTTAACACATCTACCTCCAAGTAAAATCAATTGAAAATAAAATGTAAAGTTAGTTACTAAACTATTTATATATTACTTCAAATTATAACTTTTATAATTTTATATATAAAAAGTTATATTAGATTTTCATTTTATAACTAACTTTCATTTTTTAGTGTTTTACTAATTATGTTTTGTAAATTATTTTAGCAGTTGTTGAACTTTTTCATAAAAAAATTCTTATTAGAAATTTTCGTTCATGTTATTTGAAAACATTTTTATAGATTAATAGTGTTAGAAATTAATAAAATATTACAGTTCTAGCAGAATTTTACTGGAGTTTCATACCATATCATATCAAAATAACTTAAATACAGCATAACTCTTAATAATCTGGAAATTAAGACGAACCTAACTGAAGAAAAATATTTGGTGAAAACTGTTTTCCTTTTCAAAAATTAAAACCAAAAGAAGTAACTAAATCTTTTAATTTTTCCAGTGTTGGCTATATAGAATGAAAGTATATAATTCCTATATTGAATGAAACACTGAAATATGAAGAGGTATTCATCGTTATTTGTTATTTGTTTAGTGAGAGAGGAAAATGGGAGGAGTTAATGAATAAGCTTAATGGAAATAATAGAATGGTAGATAGAGATAAATATGATGATTATCATGGTCATCGGGCTTTAAGTCTACTAAATCTTCTGTTTCAGAGGAAGAAGATTTTGGGTGGAATCGGCTCTTTGAGGTTTATCTCTATCTTTCACTGATTCAAAGTTTAGATTTTTATTTTCTAATAAATAACCTTTTAAATTCATTTATACATATTTCAATTATGAAATTTAAATATTTAATAAGTGGTATATGTAGATGATGATGAGACCAAACATGTTTATTTGTAGATGTAGATGCTCAGTACAATAAATATTTGCTCTGAACCCTCTTCTTGCTCATGATTAGCGCCTCAGCTCTCTAGAGACATAAGAACAGATTATGATCCCAAATTTGGTCAAAATATTCATCTATCAAACTGAAAAATAGAGCACAAAGAATGGGGAGGATGAAGCCATTACCAGGTTAAACATGTAGACAGAACTATCTTTGGATCCTGTGTGCCATGGATTGTGGCTTAAACATTAGAATCTTCATCCAGGCCTACCAAACTCATTGCTACGTAGTGCCATGACCGAACCTGCTCCAAGTAGGAAATTAACATGGAATGCACTATAACTCAACGTTTTTTCTAAGATGAATTTTGCAAAAGGTTGTCAAACACTGACAAGTGCGAAACTGAAATCAATGTTCGGACTGTATTAAGCTTGTGTTTAAGGTTGAGTATGAGTAAAGTAACCGAAGAAGAAGAGGTACCTCAGTGTTAGGAGCACATCCTCTTGAAGTTCATAGGAACAATGAGCTAGATCTCTGTTGGAAGGGAAAATTATAAACAAATTGCAGAGTAAGATTACAGTATTCAAAATCATAGATTGAGTTTTCAAATTAACCTGTTTGACGGCGAGAATTCTACAGAATTGAGATTAATAACAATTGAACATGCAAGAGAGATTAATAGTCTAATATAAGTCGATGTGGAGTACACATACTGAAAGCAGATCAAGTATCAATAGAGAAGCCGTACCTTTGGCTGGAGCCATTACTCAAAATGAGATCCTTTCCACACATAAATAAATGATAAATCACAGAGAACTCAATAAGTTAGGAAGTAATCATCATGAGTGTAGCAGAAAAAAAAAACACAAAACAAAGATTGAAGCTTCGGAGGTAATTAATAAAGATCATCGTTTGTTTCATATTTGTGTTGGGGTCATCAAACTCATCCTCATCACAGACATCTATAAAATATATACAGAGAAACCAAAATACATACAGAACAAATCGGCCAGAGAAACCAAAGAAAGCTATAATCGCAGAGGAGAGATTGTGACATATTTATACACGATTTTTGCCGATGAACAGCTCAATCAAAGATCTCGTAGTGGGCTTACGAATTAAGAGTATTTAATACAAAAATTCACAACACATACCGTTATGGAGAACCGAATCGTCCCTTCCGCCGATTGGAGAGAAGCGAAGAACACGAAGAATTGCATCACCGGATTAAGGTTCCTATCCCCTTCGGTGGTTTCTGGGTCACAAAACATAACGCGATGCAAAGCCCAAACGCATGCCCAGAGGAAGATGAATTTCAAAACTTTGTGTTTCATTTAATGAGACACGTGTCGATCGCTCGTGAAGCGAATTTGTGACATGGATGCTGATGTGTCAGCAGGAGAGATCCAACTCTCTTTTATATATATAGATACTAAAACAAATGGGCAGATACTAAAACATACTTTCTTATAATTTGGAATGTTTAATGGTTGTAAATTCGGGATAGTAACCCATCTTAATATACCAAAAAAGAATTTGACTAGTTATATCTTTATTTCTATGCAAACCCCTTTCAAATAAGGTGGAAATTTATGCTGTTTTGGTGTAAATAAAATTATGCAGTTTGTTCCTTAAATTCATTTTATTGTTTACATATGTATTCCTTTTTAGAAGCTTCTAAACACATTATTTAAAAATAAAACAACTATTTATTAATACATAAAATTAATATTATTAAATTTATTTGTTAAATGTGTCCAATAATTATTTTATTACTTTGAGCCAAAATTTGGCCTATCAAATAATAACCGGTTGGAATGTTATTATTGAAAATATTGTATTTGTTTCTAATTTAAACTTATCTTAATTTATTTTACACTATATATATATATATATAATGAATTACACTATATATATATATATAATGAATTTTGTAATTCAATATCAAAGAAAGTTTTATTTATGAAAGTATTATTAAATTTATTTTTGTTGTGCCCTTTCTATACAATTACATATATCTACTTATTTAATTGAAATTCGAACATTTTTTTTTATAACAACTCTGTAATTTTGATTTTGAAATTAATAATCGAGTAAGGAGTAAGTGTGGATCAAAGCAGATAGCAACAAGGAGGGAACATGTAAAACTCATGTTGATTGGAAATGCCATTTCTGTTTGCATGCTCAAGTTGCATCTTATGTCCTAAAATGGAAGGTAATCATAAACCCTATCACTCTATCAGATCTCTATGGTATATCACATATGAAATCTTGGTTGTTGCGATAAGTACATCATATTCAACCGTGTAAAGATGACGATGAAGCTTGGACGATTCTGCCCCAAATCACATGGGATTCTATGTTGATGGTTGATCCCGCCTGGACAGAGAGCATCAGTGAAATGATAAGGGTGAACATGTACACTGTCCACCACTCAGCATACGATAATGCATTCACAACATATGGTTTCCAAATCATACATCACAAAAGCTTTGAAGCAAGATTGAAGCTTAGTTAAAATATAGAGTAAAAAAAGGTTCTTAACATAGTCAAATTAATGACATAGAAATACATAAATCATCATCCACTCGCTACAAAAAAATTACAATAACATCACTTTAATCAAGACCAGCATGATAAGGTTAGATGAACAAATGCTTGAATTCCCCGTTTGCTAGCTTACACAGCTTGTTGTAGTTGAGTGTATCTACAAACAAAACACCAACAAGCAAAATTTTCAAGGCATACAAACACGAAACGAAATGTATCTTTCTGATATATATTGAAAATTAGATGAAAATTACCAAAGCTGTTTTCGAAATTGGTCCAAATTTCAGCTCAAATGCAGTTTTCATTTTCTGCAATGCTAATAACCTTGATGCCTTGCTCTAAAAATTGTCCGCGTAGGCAATTTATAGGCCGAGAAATCATAATATGTTAGGTCACCATGGCGAATTGCATTGATTGTGTTATACAGTTATCTGATTTCTAACCGCCTAGAGCATCGCTTATCAAAATGTGGCCGGTTATATACTTGAACAGTGTTGCTCAAAATCCACAATTCTTTCCGTATTTCCGTTATTGAACCTTATTCAAGAGCAAATACAAAAAAATAAGGCTTTGAGAGAGAGATTTTGGACGGGAGAGTTAGGCTTCAGATGGCGCCACAAGTGTGAGTAATAAAAAGTTTTAATGGGCCTTTAAACATTGATATGGGCTTATATATGAATTATATCCATTAGGCTTTAAAAAGTTTTCCTTCGGCCATTGAGTTTCACAATACACAACTAACAAAAATTTAAGATGTTGGTATAAAAGGTGTTTTGTATTTAGATTTTCACACATTTAAAATATTCTTACATCATGAATTCTTAATTTTGAACCACAACATCTAAACTATTAAAATCTATATTATTAAAACTGAAGTATCTTTTGATACTGTTTGGAAACATAGATAACATGGTAAATAAAAATTGTTTGAAAACATGGATAGTAGATTAAGTATTTCTTTTTTATTTACACATTTAGCCATTGCATTTACTATAAATTAAGTAATTTCTTTTCTATTTCTTTTTATTTACCAATTATGCCACTGGATTTAAATCAATTTAAATTAATTAATAAAAATGGTTGTTGTTTCGTTGGGGTGAAAATAAAAACACAAACTTAAATATATATGGTATATATTATATAAACCAATTTTTAAATATAGTATTACCTTATTTAGTTTGGTCGAATATAAAAATTTTGAGAATTCAATTTTCAAGAAAAATATATATCATAAAATTAATAATAATTCATCGAAAACTAATGCAAAAGTTTTAATTTTTAGTATTTTGTTTCATTTTAAAATAAATTAAAAAAGAAACATGTTAATATATGAATAGTACAATTACATCAAATTGCATCAAGTTATAAAATTTTTCAATATAATATTATGTACAAATAATAAAAATTATTATAAACATCTATATTATAAAATAATATATTATACTTTATATGTAAATTACAAAAAAATAAAAATATACATATGATTTTTTTTTATAAAACCAGCGGTTTATGAGTTTATGTTTAACACAAGTTAAATCAAACATCCGCCCAGGGGCAGCGATCAAGTTCTAGTTAGAGTATTAAAACTGGAGTGTTTTGTGGTACGGCAGTTCCTAAAGAATTACCATCCTTTACCACTGACATAAAACACTGTTGTTTGTTGTTGTTATTAAACCATCTAACATAAAACACGCCCGTTTGTTGTTCTTATTAAACCATATAATAAGTACTAAACCAGTACTAAACCGTTACATGACTAAGCCATCTAAATAAATTTGATGCCGATAGATACAATAGATAAAATAGTACTAAACAATAACATTACTAAAACATCGTATGCAATTAGGGTAATAAAGTTTTGTTTTAAAAATCCCAATATAAATTTTGAAAATTATATTCAACTTTAAATGTCAATATTCATACTATAATTTAATAAAACACACAAGTTTACGTAAAACTCGAATATATTATACTTTAATGTTTTCACCAAGTAAAATGAATAAAAACACTAAAATTAAAACACAATCTCATAGTTTATAAATGGATGCTAAACACATTGAACAAGACACACCAATGCCAAAACTCAATAACAAATCTATAAGAGAACATAAACAATTATGTTAAAGACATTGTTGAAAGTGAAAAACATATAATTATGAAAAAAATCTGCACGTCAAAGGCTGTTGATTCTTAAATTTATATAAAAAATCTATATCAACTTTATTGACATTCAGCAAACGCATTACCCAAAGTATGGTTTTGTGATCATTTTAAGGAAGCTAGATCATTAATTAATATTCAAATGCATTATTTAATTTGAAATTTACATATATATACAAATATATAATTAAATTATATAAATTTCTTAATTTAGTGGAAATTTGTAAAAGATATATCAAAATCATTTCTCTTTCAGTTTTTTGGTGATGGCGAAAGCCGCTCCCGCGACGGCCACGATCACCGCTGATATTATGATCGTCTTTTTCAGCGTTTGTGTGGCGTCCCTCTTGGAGCTCTTGGAGTTTGCGTTTTTTATCCTTTCCAAGTTTTGTTTTATCTTTACCATGTTTCAAACCCAAAAACATAGTAAAGAATTTTAGTACAAACTCACGTATGGATTTGTGTACAATAAAGAAAGAGCTTCTAATATTTGGTGGTTTAAAAGAAACTCATACAAAATTAAATCATCCAATAAGGAAATCTTGTTTCAGAAAATTAGCTATTTAATTAGGGTTTCTCTGTTTTATTTGTATTAATATGTGCTTATAGATATAAATTATATCTCATACTATGTATATAAATGTTTACGAGATAATATAGACCTTATGAGAAGCGATTTCAGAAGAAACAGGATCTACTTCCAAACTCTTGTTTTGGGCAGGATTTAACTCAGCTTCTGCGTCTCCTTCGGGAAAAGTTGTCGCATCCGTTGCCATTTTCGCACTTAAAATATATCGTCTGTTTCTTTTAATCTTTTCTGAAAAATAATGATTTAAGAACAAAAATAAATGACGATAGGTAGAGAAGGAGGTAAGTAAATTAATATTTTGTGGCAAAGTCTTGTTCTCTAAAAATAGTTTGGTGTTTTTTATGTTTCTACCGAATTTTCAGGCATTCCATAAGCCTTTTCTTTAGCGCCCTTCGCAAACTACTACGCGCCATTTTCGTTGATTCCACTAAAATAAAAATAGTCTAGTTTTCAAAAAAATAGAGAGAAATATTACATTATTTTCTAATTTTATAATTTATATTTTTCACATCTGAATTCATTAACTTGTAACTCCATATTCTATATACTAATTATACAAAGTCATTTAATATACATGAAAACAGTTCGAGAACAAATTAAAAATATTTATTCGTTTAGTTATATACAAAACACTTAGTGCTACTTTTTATTCTATTAATCATATTAATTTATTTAAATTTTAAACATATTTATTTTTATTAAAAATATTTTATATGCTTGTATTTTTTATGTTTTGTTATTTATTAATCTTCTTAATGTATATATCAATACTATTAAAACATAAACATAAACATAAAATAAGACCCAACTTGCTTTTAAGTAGAAAATTTTTAAAATAACATACACTATATTTAATACATATATAATTTAAATATTAATAACAACTTACCTTAAAATGTAACATGGTAAAATTTTAACTATAAGAATAGATAATCCAATGCGTATGTATATTCGGTACATTACATTTAACTACATTTATTCATAATTATTTTATTTACGGAAGAATCTTTTCATCATCACAATTTACTCTATTGAATGCTTATGTTGTTCAAACCATGATTAAATCATATCTTAATATTGATAATAAACCTGAATAATGCCACCAGTGCAGGTCAAGTATCATTTTGTACCAAAAGAAATTTTAAAAATTACTGTCCTTGTAAGTATTGAACCCATCACCTAAAACCAAATTCAGAAACTCCAACATAATCGGTAGACCCGTAACACCAATAAGGCATATAAACCATGTGCTTTAAGCCACAAATTTATATATGTTGGAAATAGTGATTAGTCATCAAAATGCACATGTTTTATTCTGACACAATCATCATCAGCAACACATGTCATTGTTAGATAATGATTATCCTTCTCATGAAGACACACTTTTCTCATGACTAAGATTGTGTTTGCCATTATCACTAGTACACATGACATTGTGTGTGTATTGTTTCATCTCCTATAAATTGGGAGCTTGTAGACTGTAAATAATGATTAAAAGTTCAATACTTCCTCTCTCTCTCCAATGTGACTTTGTCTCTCACATACAACATATATATAATAATATAAAAATACAGATATACAGAAATAGCATATGAGCTTATAGTTCACAGTATATTATCAGCACGAATTCTCTCCGACCAGCGAGATAAGTTTTAATTTATGTCTTATAAGTTTTCTGCCAGAGTGATATGCTAGACCTTCTCCGTTTACTTTTCGGGATGATAGGTGTTTCCTTTCCCGACTGATCGTTATGGTAGGTTTTGCCTTCACAGTTAGGGGAACATGTGGTAGGCATTGCCTCTGTGAATAAATAGAAAAGGTCAATAATGGTAGACTAAATCTCCTCGGACCTTGAATAAAAGAAAAAAAGGTTAACATGGCAGACTATGTCTCCTTGAACCTTGATAAAATGATCAAATAATAGACTATGTCTCCTCGGATCATGTGGTACGCTCAGCCTCCGATGTTATTTAATTTATGTTCTTTAAATTTATGCACTTAATTTATACTTTTAAATTATGCATTTAAATTCCAGTCTTTTATTATATTTTATATGTTATTCTATGAATAAAGTAATCATTTGACAAAGCTCAAAACTAATGCCCTTGATACTACGGAAATTAACTATAAGACCTGGGCAGTGGGTGCAAAGATGCACCTGAGAAAAAATGAGCTTTAAAAAATTATCGATAAGTTGAAAACTATATCGGATGAGAAAAAGATAAAGGAATGATATTTTATACCACTTCAGTGATGGCTTATAAGATAATATGTATCATGAGAAAAGATCCTGAAGATCTTTGAGTAATTAAATCCTTGAAATAAATGATTCATCAAAAGGTTGGAGTTGATGTATATCATCCGAGTAACCTGAAAAGGGAACTGATGATAATATACCATCAAGTCCGTCCAACTAGAAAAGGACGAGGGTGTGGATGCAGTAGAAACCGCTATATTTGTAATATAAAAATTACTATTGGCTGTAGAATAGCTTATGATGAAAAGAAATGCATAAGAAAAGGATGGCAAAAGTATAAATGGTGGTAAACTTGTAGTTTACTAATATATAGCCATCTCCAATAATGTTATCGACTTTATTGTGAAATGTTGAAAAACGAGATGTTTTTCACATATAGCATCTCTTAAAGAAAATAAAGAAAACCATCATGGGAGGTGAATCATCAAACAAGTTCACTAGATTTGATTTCGTTAAACAAAACCAAATCAGGATCTCACTCTAAGGGATTTGAAACATAGTTCATCCCAAAATGGGAAAACTGAATATGTTATTGGTTCTAGAGTGGGATTCAGTACGAGAATTTAAACATGGAGTGTCATCATCTCGAGGGGAGAATTAAAGAATCCTAGTGAGTGGAACATTGAGATGAACTAACTTGGAAAAGAACTTGATAGAGTAAATTCAAGTAAGATGATCCCCATGATAGGGTGTAAACATGCAGTTGTGCATGTAATAAAGACATATACAATCTAATGGGCAAAGTATAGGGAATAATTAAAGATATGCTCGCAAGGTTTCTAGAAGCATATAAACATCTGATGGAATAAAATATGAGAAATGAATTATCATGAAAGTTAATGTATCCTCAAAGGATAATCCATTTACAAAATGACTTCCAGATATTTTGATGAAATAATGAAATCTCATATTCCAGCAGAAAATGCTTCCATAAGAAAATGTGTCTTTAAAGGACGATATATGAGTCTATGACACGCTAGAGACGTGCTAGACCACTTTGGTTTCAAAGAATCCTCGAAAATGAGCAAATATAAAAATAGAGGATGAATCTCATAAAGAGACATTTGATATGGTTAATGTGTAATCAGGTACCTAAGTAAATCATTGATGATGATAAAGAGATCTCGATTAACCATATCAGTACGGGTAAAAAGATGGAACCAAAGAGAAAATAGATTGTCGACAATAAATGAGAAAACTCTATATAAATGACGATCATGATCTACCTTTATGTATGAGGGTATAAAAATGATTGGCCAAAAGTGAATCAGGCAATCAAGTCGATATAAAGCTCGTAAGGAAAACGAGAAATTTTGGACTAGAAGTCCAAGCATCTAAAAAGGTGTATTTCTCCAGAGAATAAATGAAAAAGACATTGAGGTATGAAAAAGGTTTGTGCTAAGGTCACTGGAGAAAATATTATAATAGATGCAGTATATTGATATTTCTGGCAGGACATAAACGACATGAGTTGATATTTAGTAGTCCCTGGAGAATTAATGATTTTCTCGGGAACGATAAAACTCTAAAACAGTTATAAAAAGCCGTATATATAAGAAATTTTTGGGATGACAGATTTGTTAAATTAAAAAATTAAGATATCCCCAAAATTTGAACATCTATTGAAAGAAATGTTGTTTTAAAATATTATGGTAAGATCTTATATATAAACAATTACTTTTGACATATATTTCTTGCAAATCGTATTTGATTAAATATGGTTTTAGACACTAATTGCAAGATACAACGCATTTCCTATCCGTGGACATTAAAACAACTTCGAGAATATATCAATTTTATTCAAGGTATGTTTTGATTTACGATTGATTTATCCTAGACACCTTGAATTTGGTATGGTTTGCAGATACGTGCTATTTATAAATTCGAACGCAAACCGGATATGGTTTTACAATTGGTGAAACTGGATTACATGGCGTTCGGAAAAACAATCATTGGTTTTGATATCTTCAAAGCCTGTCGAGAATGTGTATGGCTTAGGTTAATAAACAAGAAGCAAACAGAATAGTTAGCAAGAAAGAACCAACAAAAATATTTGAAAACAATTTAACGTGTGTCGCTCAACTCAAAGAAGCATATATTAAGAGTGACAAAAACAACACATCCTCCAACATTTTTCTCATACATAAGAAAGCAAAAGAAAAATCAAGAAGTGGATATCGAGTATGTATATATGGTCATGCGACAACCCAGCCGACTTATTCACGAAAGCTCTTCCCACTACAACATCCTGAAAACACATCTACTGTATCGGAATGTAGCGTTTGTGTGATCTATGAAGAAAAATATATGTCCATTATTCTCATGGGAGATTACGTCACATTACTCTTTTTCCCTCGTCATAGTTTTTATTTCACTGGGTTTTTCCATGATGATGTTTTTAACGAGACTGTACATGATACAAGATGACTAATCAAGGGGGAAGTGTTAGAAATTAGTCATCAAATGACACATATCTTATTCTCACACAATCATTATCAGCAACACATGTCATTGTTGGATAACGATCATCGCTCTCATAAAGACACTTGTCTCATGACTAAGATTGTGTTTGTCATTGTCGCTAGTACATATGTCATTGTGTGTGTATTGTTTCATCTCCTATATATATGAAGCCTGTAGACTGAAAATAATGATTATAAGTTCAACACTTCCCCTCTCTCTCCAACGAGACTTTGTCTCTCACATACAAAATACATATATACAAATACAGATATACAGAAATGACATCTGAGCTAATAGTTCACAACAATATAGTAATTCTAGGGCCACACTTTGAAATGTAAATATTAGTATAATGAAGTGGTTTCACTTAGAGTATCATTGCATCCCATGATTTAGTTAACGTCGATCATAATCTGTGATGTATTATTTATTTTGCTATTTTTCTTTATTAGGTATATTTTTAGTTGTTTATTAGACTTTGTTATTAAAACCCTTTGTTATTAAAACCCTTTCTTAAATAATTTGATATCATGGTGTTACAAAAAAAAAACATTATCATATTTATCATTATTTTTTTGCAAAACAATTCATTTTATTAGATCAAGTTTTGGGCAGACGAGCCGATTTTCCTAGGAGCATCTCCGTATATCCATATCTGATCTACATGGAGAAAACATAACTTCTAATCCTTGCCTCCTTTACTAGTGAATCCGTTCGGACATTTGTATTCTGAGGGATGTGGATCAATGTCACTTCTTCGAAACCTTCCTGCAGTCTCTAGAACGCTTCAGTCTCTTGAACTCCCGGATGTCATATATATCTGAACCTTCTCATTTTACCATTTTATTATTTGCATAATACTTTACATAATTTTAAGAATTTTTGTAATGTATTTACTATTTGAACACCATGGTAGTAATGAAACCCATAGTTTATATAATTTTAAAGATTCGATATAAAATTGATCAAAGTTATGTCAATTATTTGTGTTAAAATGTAAGATGTAATAATGTTATTTTGGATTTTTAAAAGTAAACAAAAATGTATTCTAATGTTTAATTTATAAATGAAATTAAGTAATAAAAACATAAGGCCACACATATTTAGTTTTCTTCAAGCCTCTCAACTATTAGGGACTGCACTGATAATCAGCATCATAAAAACTATGTTATTTATATATTCTTACACTTAACAGATCAATATAAATAAATTTTGGTTTTCTTTAATATCATTTTCTTCTTTTTTCCGAATAGTAAAAAATCATTAAATTCTAAAAAATCAAAAATCTCATAGTTTATTCAATTTTATGTGATTTAAAAGTATATAATTTTAATTAAAAAAATCAGAAGTATTATCAGATTTCTCTGAGTCTTTTACTGGGTCAATTGATATCGGATAACGAGTTAATGGCGATTTTGTAGATTCTTACGAGGCTTTTGATTAAAAGGTTTTCATTAATTTTGAACCACATTATATATAGGTCATTGTGTTTACCGATTCAACCGTAGGTGTGACTCAAGATATGGAAATAGCGAATAAAATTATTGTAGACATAAATATGTAGAAGATAAAATTCAAACTAGTTAATACTACCAAATAACATTTTTACCCAAAACTCAAAACCTAGCTTTCAAAACATTACGCAGTGTCTATGACATATATGGTTTCCATATAAATACTAAACAAATTTCAAATATCACAAAAAATACAATCCTCGTTGATCATGTTTTTTTTTTTCTAAAATTTGGTACATTAAATTAAAAGAGGCAAGAGTATCTTACAATATTCTCTAGTGCAAATGAAACTTGAATCCCATGCTAGTAATCAGCTTAGTCTAAAATGAAGCCCATGTACGTGACCCAACAAGGAGTCATTGACTTTGTGGAGAGGAGAATGATTGGGCCAGTAAATTTGAAAACCCAAGATAAAAAACCTGATAGTGGCCCAGAAGATGGGTAAAAGAACCATCGATTGATGAGATACTCCGAGACATTGTTGACGATGAAGACGAGAAGAGTCAGAAGAGAGATAGAATAAAAGAACCATCGTTGATCATGTTGAGAAATCTCAGAGGTAGATTTCTTCTCTTCTCGAGCAACGCCACCATTAAGGTGCGATACTCAACGTGTCTAGCCACCATTACACTCTCCGATGATGTACATGAACAATCATCGGAATCTCCTCACGCCTCCGTCTCTCGAGACACTGCAGATTACATCTCCTCGATTCTCACCTGCAAAAACGTCTCAGAGGTTGGTAAAATCCACGCCCAAGTGGTCGTCAATGGCTTCTTACAAGACCTTCCCGTTGCAAACAAGCTCCTTTACATATACGCGCAGTTCAGAGCCATAGCTGATGCAGAGACACTGTTCGACGAAATGATCGTTAAGGATTCCGTCTCCTGGAGTGTGATGGTTGGTGGGTTTGCCAAAACTAAAGATTTCGTCAGCAGTTTGCGAGTTTTTAGAGAGATTCTTCGATCAAGTTTGAATCTTGATAACTACACGTTGCCTATAATGATTAGGGTTTGCAGAGAGAAGAGAGATGTTGTCGTAGGTAGATTGATTCATAAAGTAGCGTTGAAGTCTGGTATGGATTTTGACTGTTATGTTTGTGCTGCGCTTGTTGATATGTACGCTAAATGTGGGGAGATTGGTGATGCATGCAAACTGTTCGATGAAATGCCTAAGAGAGACCTTGTGACTTGGACGGTCATGATTGGTGCATGTGCTGATTCAGGGAGGCCTGATGAGTCGTGGGTTTTGTTTGAAAGGATGAGGAATGAAGGGATTGTTCCTGATAGAGCCGCTGTTGTCACCATTGTTAACGCTTGTGCTAAGCTTGGAGCTTTGCACAAGGCTGTGATACTTCATGATTACATCCGCTTAATGAATTTTCCTATTGGTGTGGTTCTTGGAACAGCTTTGATTGATATGCACGCCAAATGTGGGAACCTTGATTCTGCCAGAGAGATGTTTGATTCGATGAAGGAGAGAAATGTTATCTCGTGGAGTGCCATGATTGCAGCTTATGGGTATCATGGGAAAGCAACCAAAGCTCTTGAGCTGTTTCATATGATGGTTGGAGATAGAAGGTTGCCGCCTAATGAAATTACTTTTGTTTCTCTGCTTAATGCTTGCAGCCATGCAGGGTTTGTGGAAGAGGGCACGAAGATATTTGATTTGATGATAAAGTACGGCATTACGCCAAACGTGAAACACTATACTTGTATGATTGATCTCTTGGGTCGAGCTGGTAGGCTCAGTGAGGCTAGTGAGATGATTGAAACCATGTCTATTGAAAAAGATGAAACTTTATGGGCTTCTTTTCTCGGAGCTTGCAGGATCCATAAGAATGTAGAGATGGCAGAGAAGGCTGCCATGTCCTTGCTTGAGCTACAGCCACAGAACCCAGGTCACTACATTTTACTCTCTAATATCTATGCAAACGATGGTAAATGGGAAGAGGTTGCTAAAGTTAGGAACTTGATGAACCAACGAGGTTTAAAGAAGGTCCCCGGTTATACTTGGATTGAAGCTAATAACAGAACACATAGGTTTAAGGTTGGGGATAGGACACATCCTAAGTCTCGAGAGATTTATGATGCTCTCAAGGATTTGACTGAGAAGCTTGAAGAGGCGGGTTTTGTCCCTGATACAAACTTTGTGCTGCATGATGTGGATGAAGAAGTCAAAGTTGGGATGTTATCTTTACATAGTGAAAAGCTAGCGTTAGCGTTTGGCTTGATCGCGACTCCTGTAGGTAGTCTCTTGAGAATCACAAAGAATCTCAGGGTTTGTGGTGACTGCCATAGCTTTTTCAAGTTTGCATCATTGGTTACAAAGCGAGAGATTAGTGTAAGAGATGCAAGTCGGTTTCATTGCTTCAAAGAAGGTTCTTGTTCATGTGGAGACTATTGGTAACTTCAAGTTGTTCCTTCTTGTAACAAGGTTAGTTGAATCTTGACACCATGGTTAAATCCAGATGAAATTATATTTGATATATCTTGAAAATTATCTACTACTTTTTTTTAACCGCCACAAATTATTTCTATCGCCAGAGCTATCTATCTACTACCTTTTTTTACCATGTCATGGTTGTTTTCACAACCCTCAAAACCATTGACCAGAAGGTTTGACATCTAATCCCCTATATATTAAAGGAGAAGCATTTTTAAGACTTTCCTTAAACGAATTTGGCGATTTTTGTGAGAATGCATGAGAAGGCTCGGATCCACGTGTCACTCTGTGAGGGAGTTTAAGAAAAATGGATCATTTAATTCTTTGCTTTGTTTCCTTATTTGGTTCCATAAGAAGAAACGTAACATTTTTTTTTTTCATTCATGCGAAACACTTTAGGGGATTATCTCTCGACGATCCAAGGATCCGAGTCATTGTTCTTGATGTCTTGCCGTCTTCTGTCGCGTGTTCTTCACTTCGAGATCGATGAGGCAGCCCTTAGCGTAGACGACGAAGACAAAAGTTACGGAGAACACACAACTGGCTTGAACTTGGTTTGCGAAGGATGAGTTTACCGTTTGTAAACAGGGTGAGCTAAGGGACGAGCAAACAAGGAGAGCTAAGGGAGAGCTAATGGACGAGCAAACATCAGTCCCGAGATATAAGTTGCGTTAAGGGACGAGGAAACATCAACTATATGGCATAAAGTATGTTATATGAGTTGAATTTCACGTATCTTAAACTCCATTATAGTTGATGTTTACCCTTAGACATTTGATAATGCCGACGATGGTCTCATATTTTGACCAGGTGATTAATAGTTCGTATTGTTCGTATTGTTCGTATGTTCGTATGTGGAGACAATTCATCGTAGCACGTATCCAGAGTATTGAGATGGTTTTAGTTGATTCCCATGTTAGTATATTGTGGGTTTTTTTTTACTCTATGAAGCCTTCATGGTTAAAACAAATATATTTACTCAACTCAACTAATATTTTTATCAGGGTGATGCTATTCATTCGAACTAGAAGGTGACTCGAAGATTTTCCACCGACTCCTATCCAACAACAAACCATCCTTACGAAATTTTGTTACAAGACTTTACTCGGGTTCGATTTTGTGAGGAAATGTCGTTCAGTTCGAGCGGTTTTAAACCTTGCAGTTTTCATGATATCTTAAACATGTGTTCCTCTGTCGCGTTTTTTTGACTTCGAGATCGACCGGTTTTAAACCTTGCAGTTTTCAGTTTTCATGATATCTTACAAGACTTTACTCGGGTTCGTTTGCTGCTTTGGTGATAAGCCATACGCTATTGAAAGGAAGTCTTGCATTCAAAGGAAGTCTTGCATTGTGATCACAAATTTGCTGCTATGGTATAACAATAGTTTTGCGTTGTGCATGTAAAGTTGCTTGCGTTCAAAGGAAATCTTGCGTTGTGCATGTAAAGTTGTATGGATCGAATTGAAATTTAGAAATTTTTTTCTTGCTTACCATATTTACCTACTAAATATTGTTATTTCTTACCAAGTCTCAAATCAGTTAAAAAAAGTTAAATATTTAAAATTCGAACTTATAAGATATCTATTTAACATAGTCTAATTTTGTATTTACTTTCGTATTTCCTTTCTTATTAGAATTAATATTGCAACTATATAAACTAAAACACTATAATTATTTTATTAAAAACAAAATAAAACTATAGTTTGCATAAACCAGATCTTGACAAAACCTTAGTGTGATCCGAGTAGATTGTAATCTCGATAATATAAGTTAAAACACTTTTTTGACTTTTCAATTACAATTGTTACATAGATAAGTAAAAAAAAAAAGTAATAATTATAGACATTACGTGTAAATCTAGAAAAATCTACACCGTAAACCATATCTTATACATTATTTGTCACGTCAACTCACTGACATAGTGCTTCTTCTTCAGATACGGAGGGAAAGTCGAGAGTCATAATCTTCCATCTCCCCTTTGCTCTCTCAAGAAATCGAGTCGATATGAATCATCTGAATCCTGTACCTGCTCCCTTCCGTCCCCAAAATCCATTTCGGTTCCTTGAACATCGTATCCGAAGTAACCGTTTGGCATTCTCCGGAACCCTCGCAACCATCGGGGAACCTTCTCGCCGCCATTACAACGCCGACGCCGCAACCGGGTATCAGTATCTCTCCCTTAGAGGTTTTGTCGTTCAAGCTTCTCTAGATCCTACTGATCCTCTGTTAGCTGATGCGTTTAGGATCATAGATAGAGCAGGTTGGTGTTATACTGTCCTGCATGTCCGGCCTTTTTGTCCTAGAGTTGTTAGGGAGTTCATATCAAACATCCTCTATGATGGTAACGGTACTCTGATCCGCGGAACCCTCTACCGTTTCGAACCGTCGGTTATCAACCGTCTGTTGATGACACCTGATGTTGAGGCCTCATTTCACTGGGAGGTAGTTCTTCTAGATGATGCCATAGTCTACCTAACAAGAGCCCAATCGTACACCTGGAAGGATTTCAAGCTCAGTACTCTGGTGAAGCCATACGATATACTCTATCGCATTTGTAAGCTCAACTGGCTTCCTGGACCGGACACTACTTCTTTGATCCAGGACCGTCTCCGCCTCATATACGCTGTATCTTCTCGAAAGAGGATTGATTTTGGAAGACTCGTGTACGATCAAGTCATAGAGATGGCTCGGCGATCAGATTGGGAGACAGACCTCATCTTCCCAAATCTGATCTATCAGATCTTAATGTTTCAGAAAGAAGTTCCTCAGTTGCCAGGAGATGAAGGACTAATCGGGGGACGTGGTCGTGTCTTCTCATCATGAGGAGATTGAAGTTTTATCAAGGGTTTTAAAGATGTTTTGTTTATCGGCTAATTAATCTACTGCAAGTTTCGTATCGTTTTCGTTTTCATGACTAATGTTCTGTCTTTTTGGCTTGATTAACTGCGTGTGAAACTTCTACAAAGGCTTTTAAATTCATGAACTATATGAATTTACTATAATGTAATCGTCTATCAGTTTCTTGATTATATTGTTTTCGTATATAGGCCAAAGCCTTTCCAATTTGGTTTTTTGTTTTTCTGTTTCGAAATCTACATGCATAGCTATTTTGTTTTAAGTCATTTATACATAGCAGTACACGAATACTAAAGTTGGTGGGTTTTACATTGAACTTCATTGGCTATGCAGAGAAAGTCATGATAATAGTATTTAGTAGGTTAGATTTGCAGTAAAACACATTGGTTGTAACCATAACGAAAAGTGTTTAATTTTGAAAATGATATAGACGGGCTAATGGGGATGTTTTTTATTATCTCAATTTTATAAAATGTATCATTAAGCAGATAAATATTAATTATAGTGTTTATTTCCATTCCATAATATTTAGTAATTATATCGTATATATGCATGATTTGTTTTATGTTTATTTTTATCGACGAGCCGGTTATATTTTACTTTCTTGCTTACCAATTCTGAAATTAGTAAAAAATGTTAAATATCCAATTTCTGAAATTGTAATATTTTGTATCACATCCTAAATGGTTACATTTATAATTTATTAAAGATTAAAGATAACAAATATATTATTCTTGGTTACCAAGTTCAAATCAGTAAAAAATGTTAAATATCAAAAATACAAACTTATAAGATATCTATTTAACATAAGCTATTTTTTCATTTACTTTTCATTTCCTTTCTTATTACCGATATATTGCAACTATATGGTATAAAGTATCTTATATAAGTTGAGGTTCACGTATCTTAAACTCCATAAAAAAGATAAAACCCTTAGACATTTGATAATGCCGACGATGGTCTCATATTTTGACAAGGTGATTGATCTGAAACCTGGTAAAACGACCTGGAAAATAAGGGTCCATATTGTTCGTCTGTGGAGACAATTCACCGTAGCAGGTATCCAGAGTATTGAGATGGTTTTAGTTGATTCCCATGTAAGTATATTGCGTGATTTTTTTACTCTATGAAGCCTTCATGATTAAAACAAATATATATACTCAACTCTACTAATATTTTGATCAGGGTGATGCTATTCATGCAACTATTAGTGAGGAATTAGTTCCTACATTTGAATCCAACATCCTAGAAGGTGACTCGAAGATTTTCTATAATTTTCAACTTTCTCTATCCACCGACTCCTATCGAACAACAAACCATCCTTACAAAATTTTGTTACAAGACTTTACTCGGGTTCGATTTTGTGAGGATATGTCGTTCAGTTCGACCGGTTTTAAACCTTGCAGTTTTCATGATATCTTAAACGGTAGTCTGAACCCGCAATATTTGTTCGGTGAGTGTATTTTTAATATAATGCACTTCATAATATATTTCCCGATAATACTCAACTTTTATTATAATTTTTTTGTAGATATTATTGGTCAGGTTGTGGAGATTTCTAATGTTGAAATCGTCTCTCTTAATGGAAAGGACACCGAAAAGATTTCGTTAGAGTTAAAAAATCCGGAGTGAGTCTTATTTCGATTTTATTATAGTCTGATTACCTTTATATATCGTATCTAAATATTCACATTATTCCCTTGATTAATTTTTTGTCACCAGAGATGTTAGAATTCCATTGGTTGTATGGGGTAAAGTTGCTCTAGAGCTAAGCGAATCAATTGAACTTATTTCTGAAAAAACTGTAATTTGTGTCATGAGATTTGCAAAGGTCAAAGTTTGGAAAGGTACAGTTTTAGATATTATTGTCATGTTTTTTGGTTGTTTGGTCTAAATTAAATTTGATATTTTTTTTTTATTTTTCAAATGTGTACTCTTAAATAGATAGGCGAAGTGTATGTAATGCATACAATGTTTCTTCTATCTCCCTTAATCCGTGGATGAAGGAGGTCGATGCTTTCTTATCTTTGTGAGTGTTTATCTAATTCAATCACTGCTTTACAGCTAATACAAACACTGGTTTTCATAGCCGACCTCTTTTCTATATAGGTTACCAAAGAAAAATACAGAACTGATGTCCGTTGATTCCAAACCACTTCCTATGGTTTCAATTGGGTCAGACGAAGAAGACTACTTCGTTCAGACTCCACAGAAAACAATAGCTGAAATATTGGAGACGACCAAGGTGTCATTTACGTTTTTGCTTTTTTATATTTTCCAATCTTTATATTTCATACCATGTTTTAAATCTCTAAAGGTAAAACTGATAGGTGGAGAGGTGTTTCCTAAGGTGCACCATAGCGGCTATTGATAGTGATTTGGGTTTGCACTATATGAGTTGCAAAGGTTGTGGTACAAAAATAGACATGTTGCATAATAACCTTTGTGCCGAAGGTACCTATGAACTGGATAGGCGTTTTATGTTCTATTGTACTAAGTGCAAGGTTCTCAATCCTAAGCGGTCGTTAAGGTAATCAGATTATCCTTACTTTATTTCGGCTTCCGTAAAAATGTTATTTGTTTACTTGGTACGATTTATTTAATTTTCGTATATAATAGGCCGAAGCTGCATTTGGTGGTACTAGATGATACAGGTCACACTAAGCTTTTGGTGTTAGATAGTATTGCACTCCAATTGCTCCATCAACCTTTCAGTCATGCAATGACACCTATCAAAGATAATGGAGTATGCTGTCTAAAATCTTATTTAAAATTGTTCTATTTGTAACTACATTACCTTTTAACTAAAGTGAAGTCTTAAATATTGTTTTTTTTGGTGTATATAGGATACCAGTGTTTTGCGGACTGCTCTGACCAAACTGGTTGGTAAAACCTATTTATTTAAGATCATAATAGATCGCAATAATTATCAGTACAAGGACGATACATTTAAGGTCGCGAAGTTTATCACCAGCCCATATATGATGAACGAGTTTGATGTGTCCCCTTGTCCTAAGGTACGTAAATTTCGATTTACGTTGATTATGTACGTAGATCCTATTCCATTATTTATTCATTTTTATGCTTCTTCTATATTATAAGGGATGCTCGAATACGTTTTCCCCAGAGTTTTATAAAGTGTCTCAAATCCCAGAGGTACGTTATTTTATTTATCTCTACGATATAATTCAAAGTTTCTTAGTTATGGTTATTTTTGATGACACGCATGTTTCAGCATGCGATGCTTGTACCTGGTTCTTCTTATAGGAGCTCAAAATTTAAGATCATGACTCCTGCTAAACGTGAAGGTTCTCCGATCGAAAGTTTAGAAGCGAATGCCTACCTCAGTGCTGATACCAAACCTGGAGCTTCGTTTTGGATCAAGAAAGAGAAGCATTAAAAAGAGAACCGGTGTTTAAGATGCATTTTTATATTTTATAGTGGCTTTTTTATTCTTATTAAGGTTTTTTTGCTTTACTTAACAAATTATTAGTTGAATTATCGTTGGCTTTTATAATACTTAATAAGATTATTTTCCTTACTAGGTTATATCATTATGCTTCTAAATGACAATACTATATTTGACAGCCTTTTGTAAAGGTGAAAAGCTCCCATCAATTTCTTTGTTTGATCTTGCATTTTTTCAAATGTAATCGATTGTTCTTTTGTTTATATAACTTCCTCCTCTACTCTCTTATGGAAATATTCTATATAGATAAAGAGAGAAAAACACCGCCAATGATTGCAGATTTCATTTCTGTAGTTAAAAAATAAAATCATGTTAATTATTAATATTTGATTAGTAAAAAATTGTTATTGAAGTCCTAATGAAATTAAAATATTTGAGAGGAAAATGAGTTGGTAAGTTTGCAAAAAATTAACACATACAATGATTACAGATTTCATATCTATAGTACAAAATGGCAACCATTCCCTTTTACGTATAATGTTTAATTTAGAAAAGTATTTGAACCGATTTAGTTTCCATAACAGTTATTTCGAAACGATTTGAATTTAGAAAAGTATTTGAACCGATTTAGTTTCCATAACAGTTATTTCGAAACGATTTGAACCGATTTAGTATTGTGAAAAGACACAACCCTTGGAGAGTCTTCGCTTTCCATTATAAATAAGACCAAAACGCATCTCATTTCATCCCACCTTTCTCATTACAATTTCTAAACTCTCTTCTAAAACATTTTCGTCTCTTCAGATTTCGGTTAGTAATTTTTTTTCCTCGATTTAGGTTAGTAAATCATCACGAGTTAGGTTAATAACATTTTTGTCTATTAACTTTCGGTTATTTGTAATCTATCAACCCTCTTCTTCCACATTTTTGTTGTCTTTTTTGTCTCTTAAATTTGATAGATAACGAATCGTGATCTTTGGCAAGTTAGAATAGTTTTGATTAGTAATTATACTTCATGCAAAAGTATTGTTGATTAGTTTTTTGATCTCTTATTTGTAGTGATTAGTTTTATATTTTTACATTTGCGTATGTGATATTCATAAGGGTGTGAAATAGTGATTGTGGTTATTTCCCTCTTACGATAGAAATTTCAGTTTAATTATGTTTTTTTTTTACTAACTAAATATTTGTACCTTTGCATGTAGACGAAGATCTCACCATGGAAAACTTTATAAGGGACCTCAAAATCAAGACGCTCATGGCTGAAGACTATGGGACTCCCGTAGAAGAGGTATTCGACAAATGTGTGGAAGATATGACAGAGCATTACCGGGCCAAGTTGTTTATGCTCAAAAAACAACAGGATGCGGAGTACAAGAAATTTCAAGAGGAGCTTGAGGTGTGGCGCATACAAGGCAAACTCGAACTCATTAACGATCTCTTCAACAATGATGCATTGAAGGAAGAGAAAGAGAAGTTGGAGTCGGCGCTCGTGCTTGCCCAGGCGAAGGCAAGTGATGTTTATGTACCGAAGATCGATTGGTTCGTCCTCAACGAGCCACAGATGTTTCGTCCATGACCCATCTCTTCAATAATAATATGTCTAATGTTTTTTTATGTCTTGGTTATGTTTTTATGAAGACATTATCTGGTTTTTTAATCTTGGTTGATTGTTACACTACAAACTTATTATGTTATAAAAAATCAAGTTCTCATTCGCATATCCCATTCTCGGTTTCTTATTACTTTCACAATTGGCTATCATGTTGCTTGAAGTATATGTATTAAGACATGTATATATTTTGAGAACATTCACTATATATGACAACCAAAGATCAAAAGAGTTTATAGTTATTCTTTGATTTTGTCTTTTAATTGTAAAAAGATTAAAAGATTTATAGTTAACATACCAATAGATTTATTAGAAAATTTAATTATTATTCAAAGCATCGATTTTATAATTAACTATACGATTTGTAAAGAATCTTATTGTTGATGTGATTGTAATCAGATCACAACTTCAATCTTATATTATATGATAAATAGTTTATAGCAATATAGAGTTACAATTTAATTCTTCTATTATATGATACAAATTAATTTAGAAATAACAAAATATCACGAACCTCACGTTAGTATCTTCTACCCAAAATAACTTTAGGGGCAAGGCAATCATAGTATTGTCTTGGTAAGCTTCATTAAATAACATTGCAAATTTACTAACTATAATATATAAGGGTAATATATATAGAAATTCGGCCGATGGAATTGGTAATAATATATTTAAATAACAATAAGAGTTAATTGATTTTTTCATTTATTTACATTCACTATATATATGATGGAGTACATTCATGATTCTTCTCCTTATGTTAGTAAAAAAAGGAGAAGATTGACATTCCATAGTTTGACAAAGTTAAATTACATAAAAAGCATTCGGATATTAAAACTCAAAGTACGATTACATAAAGTGCCAAACATCATGCAATTAAAACATAAAGATACAATAATACTAGAGTTCGAATACAACATGAAACAAAACGATCAAGATATTATTGGTTAATTAACTCTTCCATGTGAGTTAATCTTTGTTGCTTGCAAAGTGGACAAACTGATTGAGCCTTTTGAAATAATAACAACGATCGCAAAGTTTGACCATATTATCCAGATCGCAATTTCCGGATGGTCTAATGTTCCTAAGGTTTACAGAGTACTCAGGCCTCATAATGAGTCGGATATCGATTAAAGATGTCTTGATGACGGTCCAGCAATGATCAGACATTTCTATATCTAACTTCCAATTTAGTTTGTCCATGTATTTTTTACCTTTTTGATAGTAACCTCGCGCAAGAAGTAAAGACCGTAGAGATACGTACCGTATTCATTGCCCCCAATCGATGACAGGCGTAAATGGCGCAATCCGATTCGTTTGTGGTCGTGGAAGAAGTATCTGAGGAAGCCTTCGATGTAGTGTGCTTGGGCGTTGTCATGGTCTAGACAGAGTTTCTTGAGCTTGACGTGACTAGCCAACATTTCCCGCGGATTCACCACAAAATAGTCGAGAGAAACATTTCGGAAATAGACATCCGGGTCAGAGCTCAAAGAGTTCTCTGCAACTGAGTCATCTTCGCTTTCGGAGGAATCAAAGTTGTTTATAGAATCATCTGTGGACATCACGAAATAGATGAAATTTTTATGTTGCTGCCTTTGGTTTAGATGGTTTTCGGTTGTGTGCATGAGAGAATGGAGGAGGAAGATTTTATATAAGCGATATTCACACTAATATACATATTATAATATGTAGATGATGCAAATAAGAAAAAAGTCGTGATGGGAACTATGCAGTTTTCAAAAGGCTGTCGTAATTGGTGTTGTCATTTCGGAAATATGCTCATTGCACAAAAGAAAAGCCATGCATATTCTTGGTTTAAGAACTGGTCAGATACTTTATTTGACTGGCCATGCATTGCTATATATTCTAAATGCTTGATGATGAGTAATGTGAAAAAATCACCAGCATATGCTTGCATCCGACTAATTGTTCTTAGTTCAAAAATTCCTACTCTAGAACCAAGGTTATGAAGTTAAGTTATTAATCTTTCACAAATACTACATTTTTTCAGTCCCAATATCTAATGTGAAAAAAAAAGAAAAGTAGTTACAAAAGATGTAACTGTTTCTACATGCAGTATTTGTAGAAACAACTATTGTATTATTTGTCATTATTCCAACTAATGTAAATTTGTACAAGTGGATATTAACTTATCATATATTGGGGGATTTTTTTTTTTGAACACCAAATATTGTAATTATTGTTAAGCTTCTAGAATTTATTATCATTACATATATAAGCTGATCCATCAGTAAAAGCGTTATATTCATATAAACGAGTAGACATATTTAAAGCTTATATAACTTTCTATAAATAATATTATAGACTTGGAGAAACCTCAAACATTATTACATGTATATTTTCACAAGATATACACAATATTTAGCAATATTTAATGTGCTTTCCCATCTACAAGCATTAATATGGGATATATATAAGAGTCTTCTACGATAAAGAACGTTTCGATCTGGAGAACGTGTATATCGTTTTAATTTTTTGGAAGTCTTGCATCTTAGTAAAACATCGAAAAGCATGCAAGCTTTGAAATACGCTTGGTTTATTATCAAACATGTATTTTATTTTCCTACAATTATTTATCTCTTTCAAGTTAAAGTTTACGAGTTTAACAATGTCACTTTATCCCCTTTTGTTGTAGGGATTATACACATGTATGCATAAGTCATCATCGAGGAATAAGAATGTAACGTTTTGTATTCATGTCAACGTGATTGACCTGTATATCTTTATGTTCCAAGATATTTCTGGAAGAGTACTTCTTCATTCTAACCTATTTTATTAATTTGTTCAGGCGTCAAACAAAAAATGATTATTCAGCAAGATTTGAAAAGGGCGAACACTATCAAAATAACAATTTGGTGTCATTTATAATGGCTGGAAAAACTTCTGGCGAATTTCCTGAAACTGAGCATCTAAAATCCAAGTTTATGTCTGGATGGAAAATAATATCGCAAGTATCGAAGGTGTGGACTATGGCATCATTACGGTGATTATATGAATACTAGGTTTTGTGGGATCCTATAAAAAAGAAAAAAGGGTGGCAACTAGAAAAACTGGGTTGAAGAGTATTATGAAAATTTTCCCATATCTATTATTTTTTTTTAGTTTTTTCCAACGTTTTATTATTGAATTCATATATAAAATTTCCATGTTCGCAATCATTAATAAAAATACTATTTTAATAACCCGAACCATGATCCTTTTTTCCAATGAAATAACCAGATTAAGTTATTTACCCATTATCTTTGGTTACCTTAATTATAAATCACCTTAACCTAATTTCACCATGACGCTACTTTTACATTTTCCATTAAACATTTAAATTTACCAGATATGACTTATATAAAAATGTTAATTTATATAACAATGTAAGGATAATTAATGATTTATATACAAGGTAAAACTAACCATATTTATAAGTCTTAATTTCTTCGATTCCCTTTAAATTATTTTTCTAAATATGGTGATATCAAATCGTAGTTATTATCTCTTTCTCTTAAGATTTTTTCATATTGTCGAGTTTGTATAGTTATTAAAGTCATATATTTACAGACTTGACGGCGAAGACATAAAATATTTTTTGCATTATAAATATTATAACTTGGAGAAGCGTCAAATTCATTTATTACCCGTCTTATTAGATATACTTATTAATTCATTCCTATTTTTGGTATACCAAAATAAACTATATGGAATCTAAATATTGCTTAGTACCCAAGGTAGAATATTTAATATCGATCGAGGTATACTATTTGGAATGTAAATATTGCGTTCTACCCAAGGTTCGTTCGATTGCTTTCTAGCCAAGGTGAATTTATGTTGATCACATTTATATCGTCAATACCTAATCTCCTTATATCTTCTCAACTATATAAGCCCACGGATAGTAGATCACACCTACAATTCTCTTGACATTCTTTTATACCTTTAAGGTAACAAAACTATGGCTTCTTTCAGCAGTGTAAGTGATCTCAAACCTTTCAAAACCATGTGGAAAATCAAGGTTAAGATCATTCGTCTTTTGGAAGCAGTACTCCACTACAGGAGGATTAACAATAGAGATGGTCGTCGTTGATTCTAATGTGAGATATATTATCTTCTTTGTGCTTAAAAGACTATATATGGTAGATATTTATACTGTTTTTTTATTGGCAATGTTCACATCAGGGAGTCAAAATTCATGCGTCCGTGAAGAAGGATTTGGTGAATCGATTTGATCCAGTTCTGTGCCAGGGCGATTCAAAGATACTCATCAACTTCTCAGTGGGTCACTCATTTGGTTCGTACCGGACTACTGACCATCCATACAAGATTTCTTTCCTTGAAACCACACGTGTGAGAAACTGCGAGTTGCCTATTGAGGTTTCTGGTTTCGATCCTGCTTCCTATCGTGACATTCTTGATGGGTCTCTCAATGCGGACTACTTGGTTGGTAAGTATTGTTAACTATAGTTAAGTGTTTTATTTTAATCTTTTTATTATATTATAGTTATACTAATGCTCGAACATCTTTATTTGTCACAGATGTCATGGGCAAATTGTTGAAGTATCCCCTATTGAAGTTCTCTCAATAAATGGTAAAGAGACAAACAAAATGTCCTTGGAATTAAGAAATGCAGGGTACATTTTTTGTCCTACTAATTTTATTTATCTTTTCAGTGGTGCTCATCATGATCAAAACTAACCAAATGCTTTTTAGCGATGATCGTCTACCTATTGTTTTGTGGGGAGTTTTGCACTGAAGTGATGGAAGCTATCCAAACGCGTAGTGATCATGCTATTATCTGTGTTATCAGATTTGGCAAGATCAAAATTTGGAAAGGTGAGTTTAAAAAAACAAAATATTTTTATGTTTAGAAATTTGTCAAACTTTAATGTTTATTTTTACTTTTACCTCAGACACTAAATGTTTGTGTTTAATACAAGCAGATGAATGCAGTATATCAAATGCAATACAATGTCTTCGAAGTGCAATTAAATCCACCCATGTCTTGAAGTTCAAGATTTGCTTGCAGTGT
>NC_079517.1:25037446-25174099 GCF_000801105.2 Raphanus sativus | reverse complement strand
ATGATTTTTCGAGCCCAAATTCAGCCGTTTAGAGCCTCAAACAGGCTGCCGAATGTTATGGGCTGCGCACGAGATGCGATTCGCTGTTTCCAGGGTGCTTTTGCAGTTTACTACATCAATTTCCATACATTTTGATGCATGGAAATTTAAAAAAAAAAAAATCAGCTGGGCTCCACGCAAATCTACTCGGGCTCTCCGACGAAAAGGATATATGGAATCGCGAGTCATGTACTAACGGGTGCGATCATACCAGCACTAATGCACCGGATCCCATCAGAACTCCCGCACTTAAGCGTGCTTGGGCGAGAGTAGTACTAAGATGCTGACCTCCCGGGAAGTCCTCGTGTTGCACCCCTTTTTATTTTTTTCTTCAATTTGAAACGCATCTCGTTTTTAAAACCCCATAACTTTTTAACCGTGAGGAACTATGCCGCCCACAATCACCATTTTGGAAAGCCCCCAAAACCATCTAGGTCAGTGTATAAGGCACGACGATTTTTCGAGCCCAAATTCAGCCGTGTTTAGAGCCTCAAACAGGCTGCCGAATGTTATGGGCTGCGCACGAGATGCGATTCGCTGTTTCCGGGTGCTTTTGCAGTTTACTACATCAATTTCCATACATTTTGATGCATGGAAATTAAAAAAAAAAAAATTCAGCTGGGCTCCACGCAAATCTACTCGGGCTCTCCGACGAAAAGGATATATGGAATCGCGAGTCATGTACTAACGGGTGCGATCATACCAGCACTAATGCACCGGATCCTATCAGAACTCCGCATTAAGCGTGCTTGGGCGAGAGTAGTACTAGGATGCGTGACCTCCCGGGAAGTCCTCGTGTTGCACCCCTTTTTATTTTTTTTTTCAATTTGAAACGCGTCTCGTCTTTAAACCCCATAACTTTTTAACCGTGAGGAACTACGCCCCCACAGCACCATTTTGGAAAGCCCCAAACCATCTAGGTCAGTGTATAGGCACGACGATTTTTCGAGCCCAAATTCAGCCGTTTAGAGCCTCAAACAGGCTGCCGAATGTTACGGGCTGCGAACGAGATGCGATTCGCTGTTTCCGGGTGCTTTTGCAGTTTACTACATCAATTTCCATACATTTTGATGCATGGAATTTTTTTTAAAAAAAAAAAAATCAGCTGGGCTCCACGCAAATCTACTCGGGCTCTCCGACGAAAAGGATATATGGAATCGCGAGTCATGTACTAACGGGTGCGATCATACCAGCGCTAATGCACCGGATCCTATCAGAACTCCGCAGTTAAGCGTGCTTGGCGAGAGTAGTACTAGGATGAGTGACCTCTCGGGAAGTCCTCGTGTTGCACCCCTTTTATTTTTTTTCTTCAATTTGAAACGCGTCTCGTCTTTGAAAACCCCATAAATTTAACCGTGAGGAATTACGCCGCCCACAGCACCATTTCGGAAAGCCCCAAAACCATCTAGGCCAGTGTATAGGCACGACGATTTTTCGAGCCCAAATTCAGCCGTTTAGAGCCTCAAACAGGCTGCCGAATGTTAGGGCTGCGCACGAGATGCGATTCGCTGTTTCCGGGTGCTTTTGCAGTTTACTACATCAATTTCCATACATTTTGATGCATGGAAATTTAAAAAAAAAAAATCAGCTGGCCTCCAGCAAATCTACTCGGGCTCTCCGACGAAAAGGATATATGGAATCGCGAGTCATGTACTAACGGTGCGATCATACCAGCACTAATGCACCGGATCCCATCAGAACTCCGCACTTAAGCGTGCTTGGGCGAGAGTAGTACTAAGATGCGTGACCTCCCGGGAAGTCCTCGTGTTGCACCCCTTTTTATTTTTTTTCTTCAATTTGAAACGCATCTCGTCTTTAAACCCTATAACTTTTTAACCGAGAGGAACTATGCCGCCACATCACCATTTTGGAAAGCCCCCAAAACCATCTAGGTCAGTGTATAGGCACGATGATTTTTCGAGCCCAAATTCAGCCGTTTAGAGCCTCAAACAGGCTGCCGAATGTTATGGGCTGCGCACGAGATGCGATTCGCTGTTTCCGGGTGCTTTTTGCAGTTTACTACATCAATTTCCATACATTTTGATGCATGGAAATTTAAAAAAAAAAAATTCAGCTGGGCTCCACGCAAATCTACTCGGGCTCTCCGACGAAAAGGATATATGGAATCGCGAGTCATGTACTAACGGGTGCGATCATACCAGCACTAATGCACCGGATCCATCAGAACTCCGCACTTAAGCGTGCTTGGGCGAGAGTAGTACTAGGATGCGTGACCTCCCGGGAAGTCCTCGTGTTGCACCCCTTTTATTTTTTTCTTCAATTTGAAACGCGTCTCGTTTTTAAAACCCCATAACTTTTTAACCGTGAGGAACTATGCCGCCCACATCACCATTTTGAAAGCCCCCAAACCATCTAGGTCAGTGTATAGGCACGACGATTTTTCGAGCCCAAATTCAGCCGTTTAGAGCCTCAAACAGGCTGCCGAATGTTATGGGCTGCGCACGAGATGCGATTCGCTGTTTCCGGGTGCTTTTGCAGTTTACTACATCAATTTCCATACATTTTGATGCATGGAAATTTAAAAAAAAAAAAAAATTCAGCTGGGCTCCACGCAAATCTACTCGGGCTCTCCGACGAAAAGGATATATGGAATCGCGAGTCATGTACTAACGGGTGCGATCATACCAGCACTAATGCACCGGATCCCATTAGAACTCCGCACTTAAGCGTGCTTGGCGAGAGTAGTACTAGGATGCGTGACCTCCGAGAAGTCCTCGTGTTGCACCCCTTTTTATTTTTTTCTTCAATTTGAAACGCGTCTCGTCTTTAAAAACCCCATAACTTTTTAACTGTGAGGAACTACGCCGCGCCACAGCACCATTTTGGAAAGCCCCCAAAACCATCTAGGTCAGTTTATAGGCAGACGATTTTTCGAGCCCAAATTCAGCCGTTTAGAACTCAAACAGGCTGCCGAATGTTATGGGCTGCGCACGAGATGCGATTTCGCTGTTTCGGGTGCTTTTGCAGTTTACTACATCAATTTCCATACATTTTGATGCATGGAAATTTAAAAAAAAAAAAAATCAGCTGGCCTCCAGGCAAATCTACTCGGGCTCTCCGACGAAAAGGATATATGGAATCGCGAGTCATGTACTAACGGGTGCGATCATACCAGCACTAATGCACCGGATCCCATCAGAACTCCGCACTTAAGCGTGCTTGGGCGAGAGTAGTACTAGGATGCGTGACCTCCCGGGAAGTCCTCGTGTTGCACCCCTTTTTATTTTTTTCTTCAATTTGAAACGCATCTCGTCTTTAAAACCCCATAACTTTTTAACCGTGAGGAACTATGCCGCCCACATCACCATTTTGGAAAGCCCCCAAAACCATCTAGGTCAGTGTATAGGCACGATGATTTTTCGAGCCCAAATTCAGCCGTTTAGAGCCTCAAACAGGCTGCCGAATGTTATGGGCTGCGCACGAGATGCGATTCGCTGTTTCCAGGTGCTTTTGCAGTTTACTACATCAATTTCCATACATTTTGATGCATGGAAATTTAAAAAAAAAAAAAATTCAGATGGGCTCCACGCAAATCTACTCGGGCTCTCCGACGAAAAGGATATATGGAATCGCGAGTCATGTACTAACGGGTGCGATCATACCAGCACTAATGCACCGGATCCCATCAGAACTCCGCACTTAAGTGTGCTTGGGCGAGAGTAGTACTAGATGCGTGACCCTCCGGAAGTCCTCGTGTTGCACCCCTTTTTATTTTTTTTCTTCAATTTGAAACGCATCTCGTTTTAAAACCCCATAAACTTTTTAACCGAGAGGAACTATGCCGCCCACATCACCATTTGGAAAGCCCCCAAAACCATCTAGGTCAGTGTATAGGCACGACGATTTTTCGAGCCCAAATTCAGCCGTTTAGAGCCTCAAACAGGCTGCCGAATGTTATGGGCTGCGCACGAGATGCGATTCGCTGTTTCCGGGTGCTTTTGCAGTTTACTACATCAATTTCCATACATTTTGATGCATGGAAATGAAAAAAAAAAAAAATTCAGCTGGCCTCCAGGCAAATCTAGTCGGGCTCTCCGACGAAAAGGATATATGGAATCGCGAGTCATGTACTAACGGGTGCGATCATACCAGCACTAATGCACCGGATCCTATCAGAACTCCGCACTTAAGCGTGCTTGGGCGAGAGTAGTACTAGGATGCGAACCCGGGAAGTCCTCGTGTTGCACCCCTTTTATTTTTTTTTTCAATTTGAAACGCGTCTCGTCTTTAAAACCCCATAACTTTTTAACCGTGAGGAACTACACCGCCCACATCACCATTTTGGAAAGCCCCAAAACCATCTAGGTCAGTGTATAGGCACGACGATTTTTCGAGCCCAAATTCAGCCGTTTAGAGCCTCAAACAGGCTGCCGAATGTTACGGGCTGCGAACGAGATGCGATTCGCTGTTTCCGGGTGCTTTTGCAGTTTACTACATCAATTTCCATACATTTTGATGCATGGAAATTTTTTTTTAAAAAAAAAAATCAGATGGGCTCCGCGCAAATCTACTCGGGCTCTCTGACGAAAAGGATATATGGAATCGCGAGTCATGTACTAACGGGTGCGATCATACCAGCGCTAATGCACCGGATCCTATCAGAACTCCGCAGTTAAGCGTGCTTGGGCGAGAGTAGTACTAGGATGAGTGACCTCTCGGGAAGTCCTCGTGTTGCACCCCTTTTATTTTTTTTTCTTCAATTTGAAACGCGTCTCGTCTTGAAAACCCCATAAATTTTTAACCGTGAGGAATTACGCCGCCCACAGCACCATTTCGGAAAGCCCCCAAAACCATCTAGGCCAGTGTATAGGCACGACGATTTTTCGAGCCCAAATTCAGCCGTTTAGAGCCTCAAACAGGCTGCCGAATGTTATGGGCTGCGCACGAGATGCGATTCGCTGTTTCCGGGTGCTTTTGCAGTTTACTACATCAATTTCCATACATTTTGATGCATGGAAATTTAAAAAAAAAAAATTCAGCTGGCCTCCAGGCAAATCTAGTCGGGCTCTCCGACGAAAAGGATATATGGAATCGCGAGTCATGTACTAACGGGTGCGATCATACCAGCACTAATGCACCGGATCCCATCAGAACTCCGCACTTAAGTGTGCTTGGGCGAGAGTAGTACTAAGATGCGTGACCTCCCGGGATGTCCTCGTGTTGCACCCTTTTTATTTTTTCTTCAATTTGAAACGCATCTCGTCTTTATAACCCTATAACTTTTTAACCGAGAGGAACTATGCCGCCCACATCACCATTTTGGAAAGCCCCCAAAACCATCTAGGTCAGTGTATAGGCACGATGATTTTTCGAGCCCAAATTCAGCCGTTTAGAGCCTCAAACAGGCTGCCGAATGTTATGGGCTGCGCACGAGATGCGATTCGCTGTTTCCAGGTGCTTTTGCAGTTTACTACATCAATTTCCATACATTTTGATGCATGGAAATTTAAAAAAAAAAAAAAAATTCAGATGGGCTCCACGCAAATCTACTCGGACTCTCCGACGAAAAGGATATATGGAATCGCGAGTCATGTACTAACGGGTGCGATCATACCAGCACTAATGCACCGGATCCCATCAGAACTCCGCACTTAAGTGTGCTTGGCGAGAGTAGTACTAAGACGCGTGACCTCCCGGGAAGTCCTCGTGTTGCACCCCTTTTTATTTTTTTCTTCAATTTGAAACGCATCTCGTTTTTAAAACCCCATAACTTTTTAACCGAGAGGAACTATGCCGCCCACATCACCATTTTGGAAAGCCCCCAAAACCATCTAGGTCAGTGTATAGGCACGACGATTTTTCGAGCCCAAATTCAGCCGTTTAGAACCTCAAACAGGCTGCCGAATGTTATGGGCTGCGCACGAGATGCGATTCGCTGTTTCCGGGTGCTTTTGCAGTTTACTACATCAATTTCCATACATTTTGATGCATGGAAATTGAAAAAAAAAATTCAGCTGGCCTCCAGGCAAATCTACTCGGGCTCTCCGACGAAAAGGATATATGGAATCGCGAGTCATGTACTAACGGGTGCGATCATACCAGCACTAATGCACCGGATCCTATCAGAACTCCGCACTTAAGCGTGCTTGGGCGAGAGTAGTACTAGGATGCCTGAACTCCGGGAAGTCCTCGTGTTGCACCCCTTTTTATTTTTTTTTTCAATTTGAAACGCGTCTCGTCTTTAAAACCCCATAACTTTTTAACCGTGAGGAACTACACCGCCCACATCACCATTTTGGAAAGCCCCAAAACCATCTAGGTCAGTGTATAGGCACGCGATTTTTCGAGCCCAAATTCAGCCGTTTAGAGCCTCAAACAGGCTGCCGAATGTTACGGGCTGCGAACGAGATGCGATTCGCTGTTTCCGGGTGCTTTTGCAGTTTACTACATCAATTTCCATACATTTTGATGCATGGAAATTTTTTTTTAAAAAAAAAATCAGATGGGCTCCGCGCAAATCTACTCGGGCTCTCCGACGAAAAGGATATATGGAATCGCGAGTCATGTACTAACGGGTGCGATCATACCAGCGCTAATGCACCGGATCCTATCAGAACTCCGCAGTTAAGCGTGCTTGGGCGAGAGTAGTACTAGGATGAGTGACCTCTCGGGAAGTCCTCGTGTTGCACCCCTTTTATTTTTTTTCTTCAATTTGAAACGCGTCTCGTCTTGAAAACCCCATAAATTTTTAACCGTGAGGAATTACGCCGCCCACAGCACCATTTCGGAAAGCCCCCAAAACCATCTAGGCCAGTGTATAGGCACGACGATTTTTCGAGCCCAAATTCAGCCGTTTAGAGCCTCAAACAGGCTGCCGAATGTTATGGGCTGCGCACGAGATGCGATTCGCTGTTTCCGGGTGCTTTTGCAGTTTACTACATCAATTTCCATACATTTTGATGCATGGAAATTTAAAAAAAAAAATCAGCTGGGCTCCAGGCAAATCTACTCGGGCTCTCCGACGAAAAGGATATATGGAATCGCGAGTCATGTACTAACGGGTGCGATCATACCAGCACTAATGCACCGGATCCCATCAGAACTCCGCACTTAAGTGTGCTTGGGCGAGAGTAGTACTAAGATGCGTGACCTCCCGGGAAGTCCTCGTGTTGCACCCCTTTTTATTTTTTTCTTCAATTTGAAACGCATCTCGTCTTTAAAACCCTATAACTTTTTAACCGAGAGGAACTATGCCGCCCACATCACCATTTTGGAAAGCCCCCAAAACCATCTAGGTCAGTGTATAGGCACGACGATTTTTCGAGCCCAAATTCAGCCGTTTAGAGCCTCAAACAGGCTGCCGAATGTTATGGGCTGCGCACGAGATGCGATTCGCTGTTTCCAGGGTGCTTTTGCAGTTTACTACATCAATTTCCATACATTTTGATGCATGGAAATTTAAAAAAAAAAATCAGCTGGGCTCCAGGCAAATCTACTCGGGCTCTCCGACGAAAAGGATATATGGAATCGCGAGTCATGTACTAACGGGTGCGATCATACCAGCACTAATGCACCGGATCCTATCAGAACCCCGCACTTAAGCGTGCTTGGGCGAGAGTAGTACTAGGATGTGTGACCTCCCGGGAAGTCCTCGTGTTGCACCCCTTTTTATTTTTTTCTTCAATTTGAAACGCGTCTCGTCTTTAAAACCCCATAACATTTTAACCGTGAGGAACTATGCCGCCACATCACCATTTTGGAAAGCCCCCAAACCATCTAGGTCAGTGTATAGGCACGACGATTTTTCGAGCCCAAATTCAGCCGTTTAGAGCCTCAAACAGGCTGCCGAATGTTATGGGCTGCGCACGAGATGCGATTCGCTGTTTCCGGGTGCTTTTGCAGTTTACTACATCAATTTCCATACATTTTGATGCATGGAAATTTAAAAAAAAATCAGCTGGGCTCCGCGCAAATCTACTCGGGCTCTCCGACGAAAAGGATATATGGAATCGCGAGTCATGTACTAACGGGTGCGATCATACCAGCGCTAATGCACCGGATCCTATCAGAACTCCGCAGTTAAGCGTGCTTGGGCGAGAGTAGTACTAGGATGAGTGACCTCTCGGGAAGTCCTCGTGTTGCACCCCTTTTATTTTTTTTTCTTCAATTTGAAACGCGTCTCGTCTTGAAAACCCCATAAATTTTTAACCGTGAGGAATTACGCCGCCCACAGCACCATTTCGGAAAGCCCCCAAAACCATCTAGGCCAGTGTATAGGCACGACGATTTTTCGAGCCCAAATTCAGCCGTTTAGAGCCTCAAACAGGCTGCCGAATGTTATGGGCTGCGCACGAGATGCGATTCGCTGTTTCCGGGTGCTTTTGCAGTTTACTACATCAATTTCCATACATTTTGATGCATGGAAATTTAAAAAAAAAAATCAGCTGGGCTCCAGGCAAATCTACTCGGGCTCTCCGACGAAAAGGATATATGGAATCGCGAGTCATGTACTAACGGGTGCGATCATACCAGCACTAATGCACCGGATCCCATCAGAACTCCGCACTTAAGTGTGCTTGGGCGAGAGTAGTACTAGGATGCGTGACCTCCCGGGAAGTCCTCGTGTTGCACCCCTTTTATTTTTTTCTTCAATTTGAAACGCGTCTCGTCTTTAAAACCCTATAACTTTTTAACCGTGAGGAACTATGCCGCCCACATCACCATTTTGGAAAGCCCCCAAAACCATCTAGGTCAGTGTATAGGCACGACGATTTTTCGAGCCCAAATTCAGCCGTTTAGAGCCTCAAACAGGCTGCCGAATGTTATGGCTGCGCACGAGATGCGATTCGCTGTTTCCGGGTGCTTTTGCAGTTTACTACATCAATTTCCATACATTTTGATGCATGGAAATTTAAAAAAAAAAATCAGCTGGGCTCCAGGCAAATCTACTCGGGCTCTCCGACGAAAAGGATATATGGAATCGCGAGTCATGTACTAACGGGTGCGATCATACCAGCACTAATGCACCGGATCCTATCAGAACCCCGCACTTAAGCGTGCTTGGTGAGAGTAGTACTAGGATGTGTGACCTCCCGGGAAGTCCTCGTGTTGCACCCCTTTTTATTTTTTTCTTCAATTTGAAACGCATCTCGTCTTTAAAACCCCATAACATTTTAACCGTGAGGAACTATGCCGCCCACATCACCATTTTGGAAAGCCCCCAAAACCATCTAGGTCAGTGTATAGGCACGACGATTTTTCGAGCCCAAATTCAGCCGTTTAGAGCCTCAAACAGGCTGCCGAATGTTATGGGCTGCGCACGAGATGCGATTCGCTGTTTCCGGGTGCTTTTGCAGTTTACTACATCAATTTCCATACATTTTGATGCATGGAAATTTAAAAAAAAAAAAAAATTCAGCTGGGCTCCACGCAAATCTACTCGGGCTCTCCGACGAAAAGGATATATGGAATCGCGAGTCATGTACTAACGGGTGCGATCATACCAGCACTAATGCACCGGATCCCATCAGAACTCCGCACTTAAGCGTGCTTGGGCGAGAGTAGTACTAGGATGCGTGACCTCCCGGGAAGTCCTCGTGTTGCACCCCTTTTTATTTTTTTCTTCAATTTGAAACGCGTCTCGTCTTTAAAACCCCATAACTTTTTAACCGTGAGGAACTACGCCGCCCACAGCACCATTTTGGAAAGCCCCCAAAACCATCTAGGTCAGTGTATAGGCACGACGATTTTTCGAGCCCAAATTCAGCCGTTTAGAACCTCAAACAGGCTGCCGAATGTTATGGGCTGCGCACGAGATGCGATTCGCTGTTTCCGGGTGCTTTTGCAGTTTACTACATCAATTTCCATACATTTTGATGCATGGAAATTTAAAAAAAAAAATTCAGCTGGCCTCCAGCAAATCTACTCGGGCTCTCCGACGAAAAGGATATATGGAATCGCGAGTCATGTACTAACGGGTGCGATCATACCAGCACTAATGCACCGGATCCTATCAGAACTCCGCACTTAAGCGTGCTTGGGCGAGAGTAGTACTAGGATGTGTGAACTCCCGGGAAGTCCTCGTGTTGCACCCCTTTTTATTTTTTTTTTCAATTTGAAACGCGTCTCGTCTTTAAAACCCCATAACTTTTTAACCGTGAGGAACTACGCCGCCCACATCACCATTTTGGAAAGCCCCCAAAACCATCTAGGTCAGTGTATAGGCACGACGATTTTTCGAGCCCAAATTCAGCCGTTTAGAGCCTCAAACAGGCTGCCGAATGTTACGGGCTGCGAACGAGATGCGATTCGCTGTTTCCGGGTGCTTTTGCAGTTTACTACATCAATTTCCATACATTTTGATGCATGGAAATTTTTTTAAAAAAAAAAATTCAGCTGGGCTCCGCGCAAATCTACTCGGGCTCTCCGACGAAAAGGATATATGGAATCGCGAGTCATGTACTAACGGGTGCGATCATACCAGCGCTAATGCACCGGATCCTATCAGAACTCCGCAGTTAAGCGTGCTTGGGCGAGAGTAGTACTAGGATGAGTGACCTCTCGGGAAGTCCTCGTGTTGCACCCCTTTTATTTTTTTTTCTTCAATTTGAAACGCGTCTCGTCTTGAAAACCCCATAAATTTTTAACCGTGAGGAATTACGCCGCCCACAGCACCATTTCGGAAAGCCCCCAAAACCATCTAGGCCAGTGTATAGGCACGACGATTTCGCGAGCCAAATTCAGCCGTTTAGAGCCTCAAACAGGCTGCCGAATGTTACGGGCTGCGAACGAGATGCGATTCGCTGTTTCGGGTGCTTTTGCAGTTTACTACATCAATTTCCATACATTTTGATGCATGGAAATTTAAAAAAAAAAATCAGCTGGGCTCCAGGCAAATCTACTCGGGCTCTCCGACGAAAAGGATATATGGAATCGCGAGTCATGTACAAACGGGTGCGATCATACCAGCACTAATGCACCGGATCCTATCAGAACCCCGCACTTAAGCGTGCTTGGGCGAGAGTAGTACTAGGATGTGTGACCTCCCGGGAAGTCCTCGTGTTGCACCCCTTTTTTTTTTTCTTCAATTTGAAACGCATCTCGTCTTTAAAACCCCATAACATTTTAACCGTGAGGAACTATGCCGCCCACATCACCATTTTGGAAAGCCCCCAAACCATCTAGGTCAGTGTATAGGCACGACGATTTTTCGAGCCCAAATTCAGCCGTTTAGAGCCTCAAACAGGCTGCCGAATGTTATGGGCTGCGCACGAGATGCGATTCGCTGTTTCCGGGTGCTTTTGCAGTTTACTACATCAATTTCCATACATTTTGATGCATGGAAATTTAAAAAAAAAAAAATCAGCTAGGCTCCAGGCAAATCTACTCGGGCTCTCCGACGAAAAGGATATATGGAATCGCGAGTCATGTACTAACGGGTGCGATCATACCAGCACTAATGCACCGGATCCTATCAGTACCCCGCACTTAAGCGTGCTTGGGCGAGAGTAGTACTAGGATGTGTGACCTCCCGGGAAGTCCTCGTGTTGCACCCCTTTTTATTTTTTTCTTCAATTTGAAACGCATCTCGTCTTTAAAACCCCATAACATTTTAACCGTGAGGAACTATGCCGCCCACATCACCATTTTGGAAAGCCCCCAATACCATCTAGGTCAGTGTATAGGCACGACGATTTTTCGAGCCCAAATTCAGCCGTTTAGAGCCTCAAACAGGCTGCCGAATGTTACGGGCTGCGCACGAGATGCGATTCGCTGTTTCCGGGTGCTTTTGCAGTTTACTACATCAATTTCCATACATTTTGATGCATGGAAATTTTTTAAAAAAAAAAAAATTCAGCTGGGCTCCGCGCAAATCTACTCGGGCTCTCCGACGAAAAGGATATATGGAATCGCGAGTCATGTACTAACGGGTGCGATCATACCAGCGCTAATGCACCGGATCCTATCAGAACTCCGCAGTTAAGCGTGCTTGGGCGAGAGTAGTACTAGGATGAGTGACCTCTCGGGAAGTCCTCGTGTTGCACCCCTTTTATTTTTTTTCTTCAATTTGAAACGCGTCTCGTCTTGAAAACCACATAAATTTTTAACCGTGAGGAATTACGCCGCCCACAGCACCATTTCGGAAAGCCCCCAAAACCATCTAGGCCAGTGTATAGGCACAACGATTTTTCGAGCCCAAATTCAGCCGTTTAGAGCCTCAAACAGGCTGCCGAATGTTACGGGCTGCGAACGAGATGCGATTCGCTGTTTCGGGTGCTTTTGCAGTTTACTACATCAATTTCCATACATTTTGATGCATGGAAATTAAAAAAAAAAAAAAATTCAGCTGGGCTCCACGCAAATCTACTCGGGCTCTCCGACGAAAATGATATATGGAATCGCGAGTCATGTACTAACGGGTGCGATCATACCAGCACTAATGCACCGGATCCCATCAGAACTCCGCACTTAAGTGTGCTTGGGCGAGAGTAGTACTAAGATGTGTGACCTCCCGGGAAGTCCTCGTGTTGCACCCCTTTTTATTTTTTTTCTTCAATTTGAAACGCGTCTCGTCTTTAAAACCCCATAACTTTTTAACCGTGAGGAACTATGCCGCCCACATCACCATTTTGGAAAGCCCCCAAAACCATCTAGGTCAGTGTATAGGCACGACGATTTTTCGAGCCCAAATTCAGCCGTTTAGAGCCTCAAACAGGCTGCCGAATGTTATGGGCTGCGCACGAGATGCGATTCGCTGTTTCCGGGTGCTTTTGCAGTTTACTACATCAATTTTCATACATTTTGATGCATGGAAATTTAAAAAAAAAAAAATCAGCTGGGTTCCAGGCAAATCTACTCGGGCTCTCCGACGAAAAGGATATATGGAATCGCGAGTCATGTACTAACGGGTGCGATCATACCAGCACTAATGCACCGGATCCTATCAGAACCCCGCACTTAAGCATGCTTGGGCGAGAGTAGTACTAGGATGTGTGACCTCCCGGGAAGTCCTCGTGTTGCACCCCTTTTTATTTTTTTCTTCAATTTGAAACGCATCTCGTCTTTAAAACCCCATAACATTTTAACCGTGAGGAACTATGCCGCCCACATCACCATTTTGGATAGCCCCCAATACCATCTAGGTCAGTGTATAGGCACGACGATTTTTCGAGCCCAAATTCAGCCGTTTAGAGACTCAAACAGGCTGCCGAATGTTATGGGCTGCGCACGAGATGTGATTCGCTGTTTCCGGGTGCTTTTGCAGTTTACTACATCAATTTCCATACATTTTCATGCATGGAAATTTAAAAAAAAAAATCAGCTGGGCTCCAGACAAATCTACTCGGGCCCTCCGACGAAAAGGATATATGGAATCGCGAGTCATGTACTAACGGGTGCGATCATACTAGCACTAATGCACTGAATCCTATCAGAACCCCACACTTAAGCGTGCTTGGGCGAGAGTAGTACTAGGATGTGTGACCTCCCGGGAAGTCCTCGTGTTGCACCCCTTTTTATTTTTTTCTTCAATTTGAAACGCATCTCGTCTTTAAAACCCCATAACATTTAACCGTGAGGAACTACGCCGCCCACAGAACTATTTCGGAAAGCCCCCAAAACCATCTAGGTCAGTGTATAGGCACAACGATTTTTCGAGCCCAAATTCAGCCGTTTAGAGAGTCAAACAGGCTGCCGAATGTTACGGGCTGCGAACGAGATGCGATTCGCTTTTTCCGGGTTCTTTTGCAGTTTACTACATCAATTTCCATACATTTTGATGCATGGAAATTTTTTTTAAAAAAAAAAAATTCAGCTGGGCTCCACGCAAACCTACTCGGGCTCTCCGACGAAAAAGATATATGGAATCGCGAGTCATGTACTAACGGGTGCGATCATACCAGCGCTAATGCACCGGATTCTATCAGAACGCCGCAGTTAAGCGTGCTTGGGCGAGAGTAGTACTAGGATGAGTGACCTCTCGGGAAGTCCTCGTGTTGCACCCCTTTATTTTTTTTCTTCAATTTGAAACGCGACTCGTCTTTAAAACCCCATAAATTTTTAACCGTGAGGAATTACGCCGCCCACAGCACCATTTCGGAAAGCCCCCAAAACCATCTAGGCCAGTGAATAGGCACGACGATTTTTCGAGCCCAAATTCAGCCGTTTAAAGCCTCAAACAGGCTGCCGAATGTTACGGGCTGCGAACGAGATGCGATTCGCTGTTTCCGGGTGCTTTTGCAGTTTACTACATCAATTTCCATACATTTTCATGCATGGACATTTTTTTAAAAAAAAAATTCAGCTGGGCTCCACGCAAATCTACTCGGGCTCTCCGACGAAAAGGATATATGGAATCGCGAGTCATGTACTAACGGGTGCAATCATACCAGCACTAATGCACCGGATCCCATCAGAACTCCGCACTTAAGTGTGCTTGGGCGAGAGTAGTACTAGGATGAGTGACCTCTCGGGAAGTCCTCGTGTTGCACCCCTTTTATTTTTTTCTTCAATTTGAAATGCGTCTCGTCTTTAAAACCCCATAAATTTTTAACCGTGAGGAATTACGCCGTCCACAGCACCATTTCGGAAAGCCCCAAAACCATCTAGGCCAGAGTATAGGCACGACAATTTTTCGAGCCCAAATTCAGCCGTTTAGAGCCTCAAACAGGCTGCCGAATGTTACGGGCTGCGAACGAGATGCGATTCGCTGTTTCCGGGTGCTTTTGCAGTTTACTACATCAATTTCCATACATTTTGATGCATGGAAATTTTTTTAAAAAAAAAATTCAGCTGGGCTCCACGCAAATCTACTCGGGCTCTCCGACGAAAAGGATATATGGAATCGCGAGTCATGTTCTAACGGGTGCGATCATACCAGCACTAATGCACCGGATCCCATTAGAACTCCACACTTAAGCGTGCTTGGGCGAGAGTAGTACTAGGATGCGTGACCTCCCGGGAAGTCCTCGTGTTGCACCCCTTTTTATTTTTTTCTTCAATTTGAAACGCATCTCGTCTTTAAAACCCCATAACTTTTTAACCGTGAGGAACTACGCCGCCTACAGCACCATTTTGGAAATCTCCCAAAACCATCTAGGTCAGTGTATAGGCATGGCGATTTTTCGATCCCAAATTCAGCCGTTTAGAGCCTCAAACAGGCTGCCGAATGTTATGGGCTGCGCACGAGATGTGATTCGCTGTTTCCGGGTGCTTTTGCAGTTTACTACATCAATTTCCATACATTTTGATGCATGGAAATTTAAAAAAAAAAAAATTCAGCTGGGCTCCAGGCAAATCTAGTCGGGCTCTCCGACGAAAAGGATATACGCGAGTCATGTACTAACGGGTGCGATCATACCAGCACTAATGCACCGGATCCTATCAGATGTCCGCACTTAAGCGTGCTTGGGCGAGAGTAGTACTAGGATGCGTGACCTCCCGGGAAGTCCTCGTGTTGCACCCCTTTTTATTATTTTTTTTCAATTTGAAACGCGTCTCGTCTTTAAAACTCCATAACTTTTTAACCGTGAGGAACTACACCGCCCACATCACCATTTCGGAAAGCCCCCAAAACCATCTAGGTCAGTGTATAGGCACGGCGATTTTTCGAGCCCAAATTCAGCCGTTTAGAGCCTCAAACAGGCTGCCGAATATTACGGGCTGCGAACGAGATGCGATTCGCTGTTTCCGGGTGCTTTTACAGTTTACTACATCAATTTCCATTCATTTTGATGCATGGAAATTTAAAAAAAAAATTCAGGTGGGCTCCACGCAAATCTACTCGAACTCTCCGACCAAAAAGATAGTGGTATTTTTTTGTATTTTAATATTTAATCATGTATTTGTATTTATAATTTTATATATTTAATGTAGGATTTTATTAATTAATATTACTTTAATATCTTAAAAAATTTATATATGTACGAGATTTATAAAAACTTTATGGATTTATATTAATTATAACAAATATATGGATCATAGTGCAAAATACAAAGAATTTTGAAGTTAGGTTTAAATTTTTGCTTTTGGATGTGATTTGATTTTTAATGGAGTTTTCGATGATTTTAATAAGTTGCAGAGATTTAGGTGATTTTTGTTAAATTACTCTAGAATATCACCTAAAACCATGGGATTTGAATTTTTTTTTTTTTAACTAAGAAACTCCATCCAAACACCCTAAAATCACCTCAATTCTTTAAAACTCCACAACTTAAAATATTTTCAATAACAATGGATTTTTCAGAGTACTTTACGAAATGTCAAGTTCAATAACAATGAATTTTAAATGAATTTTTAAAATTCAAATTTGAATAACAGTGAATTTGTCATTTTATTACAAATCACCGTTCAATACACCCCTTTTATAAACTTTTATTTTGCAAACTCTAACGGATGCTTTTAGAAAATAATTAATGGATAGTAAAGTTGCAAAATTTAACACTTTTTCCGTGTTCCCTAAATTACCCAATTGACCCACTGAAAGATAGCTTTCTCTAATTTCACCAGATTCTCTCTTCATTTTCCTCGGCTCATCTCTCGTCTCTCTCTCTCCGCGATCAGATCGCAAAACCAAAATCGGATCGAATCCACGACTTTGATCAAATATGACCCTTGGCTCCGGAGGGACGAGTGTCATTGGTAAACAAAAATCGATTTCTTTAGTCTCTGATCTCGTTTTGATTTTCCTTTTCTAGGGTTTTGGAATCCGTTTTGGGTTTACATTCGTTTCAACCGATTGGTGTTGAAGATGTTAAATTCAATCCTTTCAAGATTCATGTGTTTTTCTTATGCTTTATAGTACCAAGGAATTTCCGGTTGCTGGAGGAGCTTGAACGTGGGGAGAAAGGTATTGGAGATGGAACTGTTAGCTATGGAATGGATGATGGTGATGACATTTACATGCGCTCTTGGACTGGCACTATCATTGGTCCTCACAACGTAGTTATATCTTTCTCCTTTATCTTCTGTGCATGTTTGTGATTGTTCATTGATCATTGTTTGTAGCTAGGTTGAAATATGGAATCAAAGATCTTATCGTCATCCAGTCTCCTAATCTTTTTTTAGCAGTTAAGTTTATTGTTTCTGCTTGTGCTCAATTTTTTTATATGTTCTTCTATACGCAGACCGTTCATGAAGGTAGGATCTATCAGTTGAAGCTCTTTTGTGACAAAGATTACCCTGAGAAACCTCCCACTGTGCGGTTCCATTCACGTATCAATATGACTTGTGTCAACCATGAAACAGGAGTTGTACGCATAAAAATTACCATTCTCAGACACGTTCCTTTTGGAAACTTATGTCTGAATATGCATCTGTAATGTATAGGTGGATCCTAAGAAGTTCAGTCTTCTTGCCAACTGGCAAAGGGAGTACACAATGGAAGATATACTGGTACAGCTGAAGAAAGAAATGACTGCCTCGCATAATCGTAAGCTTGTTCAACCTCCAGAAGGCACTTGCTTCTAGTAGCTTCTGAAATCTTCTTCTGCTTTGCTTAAAACAATCTTTGCCCCCTTCTAACACTAAAGTATGTATCTGGGGGTAATCCATTGTCGTTCTCAAGCTTTTTATGATTATTAAAAAATGGTCTCTTGGTGGTGGTTATGTTGTTCGATTGATCATCTTAAGTTTCACTGTTTAATCCATCTGTGTTCAATCTTTTGAAAACGCTACATATACGATTTCACTATTTAACATTGACCTTGTTGGTCGTCTCTACCCGTGAGGTTTGCTTCTCGTGGTCAATGGGTTAATGTCAAAGGTTTTGTAACTTACTATGCAAGGTTATAGCATAATGTCAAGTTAAACTTCCACTCGATGTTTCTTTACTCTTATTAAATAGTTAGATAATTTTTACAAGGTGCATATTTGACAGGATATATAGGGCTATGCTTAAGTTACTTTCTATAGTTAGATAATTTTTACAAGGTGCATATTTGACAGGAGATATAGATCTATGCTTAAGTTACTTTCTATGCTTAATCTTTACAGGGTGTGTATTTTTTTAAGGTCGTACGCAGTAACACAGTCATGCCACTATTCTAAAGCAAATTTGTCAATTTGCAGCTAATAAAGATGGTGTGAAATTAGATTCGGCGACATGGTTGCTTTTATGTTTACCAAAATTACAGAATGGTCCAAGTGCTTCTGTCCGTAAAAAAAAAAAATTCACATATTCCACGAAAAGTTAATTAAATAAAATTTTATTTAGTTCCGAAAAATTAGTAAAAGACTTCGAAACCAAAAGAAACTAGCATAATTTATAAGTGAGACCAACGGCATTTCGTGGACCATCTAGATCCGACACATAAAATTTGGATTTCTTTCTTTACAACTTCCGAAAAATTAGTAAGATTTGGTGCAACAGTATCTAATTTGGTCTAATTATTTTAACAGAATAGGGCCTAGGGGCGGACCCACGTTAATGGAATGAAGTGCCCCCTACTGATTATAAAAGTTGCGGTTAACTCTTGTGTATTTGCTCATCTATCTCAGTGGTCTTAGGTTGCTCACGTCTTTTGCTTGTGTAAAAGGGTTCGATACCCGTAACAGAAGCTTTTAAACGAATTTTGTTTCGTCCCATTCTATTGCAAATTTTGTTTCGTCCCATTCTATTGCTACGGATCACATTAAAAGAAACACATGATTATAATTCACAAATTATAAATCTAGACATAATATCATTTTGTCCCACGTAAAAATTAACAAAAGTACAAAAAAAAATTTTTCCGCCAAAACCGAAAAATTTCGTTTTCCACCAAAACTGAAAATCTCGTTTTCTCGCAAAAACGTGTTTTCCCGCCAAAACCGAAAATTTTAATTTTCCCACAAAAACGTGTTTTCCCGCCAAAACCACAAAAAAACGCATTTCCCGCCAAAATAAAAAAAAAAACTTATTTTCCAGCGAAAACCGCAAAAACGCTTTTTCCCGCCAAAATCGAAAAATCTCGTTTTCCCGCAAAAACGTGTTTTGCCGCCAAAACCAAGCGTGTTTCCCGCCAAAACAACAAAAACGCGTTATCCGCCAAAATCGAAAAATTTTCATTTTCCAGCGAAAACCACAAAATCTCGTTTTCCCGTCAAAACATCAAAAACGTGTTTTTCCGCCAAAACCAAAAAATCTCATTTTCCCGCCAAAATCGCAAAACGTGTTTTTCCGCTAAAACCGAAAAATCTCGTTTTCCTGCCAAAACCGCAAAAACATGTTTTCCCGCCAAAACCACAAAATCTCGTTTTCCCGCCAAAACCAAAAAATCTCGTTTTCCCGCCAAAACAGCAAAAACGTGTTTTCCCGGCAAAACCACAAAACCTCGTTTTTCCACCAAAACCAAAAAAAATATTGTTCTTCTGCCAAAACAGTCTCGTTTTCCAGCCAAAACCGAAAATATTGTTTTACCGCCAAAAGAGCAAAACATGTTTTCCCGCCAAAACCACAAAATCTTGTTTTCCCGCCAAAACCACAAAATCTCGTTTTTCCCGCCAAAACCGAAAATCTCGTTTTTCCGCCAAAACCGCAAAACCTCGTTTTCCCGCCAAAACCGAAAAACCTCGTTTTCCCGCCAAAACCGAAAAATCTCGTTTTCCCGCCAAAACAGCAAAAACTTGTTTTCCGCCAAAAACGAAAAATCTCGTTTTCCCGCAAAACGCGTTTTCCCGTCAAAATCGAAAATTTTAATTTTCCCACAAAAACGGGTTTTCACGCCAAAACCACAAAAAACGTGTTTCCCGCCAAAATAAAAAAAAATCTTATTTTCCAGCGAAAACCGCAAAAACGCGTTTTCCCGCCAAAATCGAAAAATCTCATTTTTCCGCAAAAACGCGTTTTGCCGCCAAAACCACAAAATGCGTGTTTCCCGCCAAAACAACAAAAACGCGTTATCCGCCAAAATCGAAATTTTTTCATTTTCCAGCGAAAACCGCAAAATCTTGTTTTCCCGTCAAAACATCAAAAACGTGTTTTTCCGCCAAAACCAAAAAAATCTCATTTTCCCGCCAAAATCGCAAAAACGTGTTTTTCCGCTAAAACCAAAAAATCTCGTTTTCCCGCCAAAACCGCAAAAATGTGTTATCCCGCCAAAAACCACAAAATCTCGTTTTCCCGCCAAAACCAAAAAATCTCGTTTTCCCGCCAAAACAGCAAAAACGTGTTTTCTCGGCAAAACCACAAAACATCGTTTTCCACCAAAACCAAAAAAATCTTGTTTTCTGCCAAAACAGCAAAATCTCGTTTTCCAGCCAAAACCGAAAAATATTGTTTTACCGCCAAAAGAGCAAAACATGTTTTCCCGCCAAAACCACAAAATCTTGTTTTCCCGCCAAAACAACAAAATCTCGTTTTTCTGCCAAAACCGAAAAATCTCGTTTTCCCGCCAAAACCGCAAAACCTCGTTTTCCCGCCAAAACCGAAAAACCTCGTTTTCCCGCCAAAACCGAAAAATCTTGTTTTCCCGCCAAAACAGCACAAACTCGTTTTCCGCCAAAAACGAAAAATCTCGTTTTCCCGCAAAAACGCGTTTGCCTGCCAAAACCAAAAAGTCTTGTTTTCCCGCGAAAACCGCAAAAATGTGTTTTCCCGCCAAAACCACAAAATGTGTTTTTCCGCCAACAATCTCAGGTTTTTCCCGCCAAAACCGCAAAATGTGTTTTCCCGCCAAAGAAAAACCTGAGATGTTTATGTCTCTATTCAAACATGTACAAAAATCTGAATGGATCATCTAGATAGATCATATAAATGAATCATCTGAATGAAAATGACAAATGGTGAAACAAACAGCCCCTAGATTAAAATCTTTTATTAATCATTTAAGAAAAATATTATACAAATAAAAACATAAATATGAATAAAACACAAATACAAAAAAAAAATTAAATAAATGTAAAACAAGTAATATACCCGTCTTTTCAAAGGCGGGTCATAATCTAGTAACTTAATAATATTTCAACTAATATAGATTGTATTTAAGTAGTGTAAGTTAAACTAAGTCGCATTTTTAGTAACTGTAAAAGTTAGTGAAGACTTTGATCAACTTGGTGTACTTGTACAACTTAACAAAAATTCAACTAATTTAAATTGTATCTTTTATATTTGCAATATATACTTTTTAGATACAGTATTGTTATTGATATATTTATTGAAGTTAAAATAAATAAAAATCAGTTTATGTGATTCTTAGTTTATAAAGAAAAACTAGAGACATTATATTATGTGAAATGTATATTCAATAAAGTTAGTAAAAGTAGATAAAAATACATGTTATAACTCATTAACACACAACTAATCTTCAATTGGCCAGTGACCAACGGTCAAATGAATATCATTGCAAAAGTCCCAAGCTGCATATTGCCAGAAACAACGATCGCATTTCTATCGTGTTCTTGATCCATCTAAGGAGACTACAAAAACTGGTTGTATTATTCTGGAGCACCAACAATCATATGACACATTGATATCTATTTTTTACAATAGAGACATAAACATCTCAGGTTTTTCTTAATTCCAAAGGCCTGAGAATACCGAACTAGTGATCATGTGATACATCCGATCAAAAAATTTACGAGTAAAACTAGGATAGTTGTGAACCAATCCTCTATCATCAACACTAAATTCTAAGTTCATCATACTATCTACATACTTGGCCAACAACAATCTTCTCTCACCAGCAAAATGGATTTTTCTCCTTCCTTCATCAAGTAAACGAGGACGAAGAACTCATACATACCTCGAAAGTAGATGGTCTCTGGATTGCCGAATTGGTAGCCTAAATGTTCTAAGAGCATTGATCTCATCTATCCAGTCATTCAAGTGAAAGAGATCTGCAGATCAGTAGAAGTATTATTCTCTGCCAATTTGATTGAACCCGGAGAAAGCAACTCTTGCACTACTAAAGTCCCAGAAATGGCTTGTTGCTACCTTGGAGATAGTCTTATGAAGCATGGAAGGAGGGACATAAGCCAAGTTGAAGTTTGCCATTGAGAGATATTCGTTTTATCAAGTAAATGGAGAGATTTTCGTTTTATTTATTTGGACAAGGTGATAAACCCTTTTATTGTGATCCTCTAACCCAAATACAAGTAGTAACTCCTCCATTTAGGTGTGATTTGACGGAAGAATTTGAATGATACAAGTGGTAACTTCAACAGTACAGAAGATATAAGATTGTATTTGAATAGTATAACTTTCAATAAGTTGGCAAAACTTTAATTGATTAAGATTGTATAATATTATCGAACTATGTGAAACATTAACTAATGCTGATTGTAAAACTTTGATCAACTTAGTTAAACATCAACTAATTTAGATTAGATAACTTAGTATACTTTGTCAATTTATGATGATTTCTTAAATTGTAATGAAGAGATAAAATAAAATGGTTATTAGTCGGAAAGAAGAAATGAAAATTGTAATTATAAAGTTAATTTAATTGGAAAAAGTGATAGACCCTTGAATTTAATGGTCCTCTTATCCAAATATTTATTTTGAGATAAATTCAGTAATTTAATGATTTATTAACCCAACTACAAGTTGTAACTCTTCCATTTGAGTGTGATTTGATAGACTCCTCGACAAGACACGAGTTCAGAAGACACGACTTCTCACTGCAACAGACGCATGCCTTGGATTTGAAAATTTGTATAACTTTAATTGATAAAGATGTATACATTTTCATAATTAAGTGAAACTAACGGATTTAGATTGTCTAAATTTATGAAACTAAGCAAAATTTTAACAATTTAGACTGTCTAAATATATGAAACAATGTAAAGTTTTAAGAAATGTAGATATTATATTATTATATTTTGCAAGAAATGATAGCAACAAGCAGTATCCGAGATAATAAATGAAAATGGTAATATTTAGTTTGAGAAAATTCCTGTCATTTAATGATTATTAACCTAACTACATGTTGTAACTCTTCCATTTAAAGGTGATTTGATGGACGCCTAGTTTAAACCCCAACTTTTCTTAGGCAACAGTCGCATATGATCATCATTATACTTGTATTTAAACGCCACTATACTAAACCGTCTATAATCATCATTACATTTGAATTTTAATTCCACTGCACTAAGTTAAATCGTCTCCTTCACACTGAATAGATAGATCCAAAAAAATTTCTCTGCAAAATTCACCAAAAAGAAAAGCAAAGAAAGGATTCATCATCTCTCAACAAATAATATGGAACACTACGATAGGCTTTCTGAAGTTGTTTATAACGAGAGGATCACAGCTTGGCGTTTCAGAGTGAAAATACACAGGATCCACACTTTATATTCCTAAGTTAATTCGATGTAAGTGAACCTTAACTATGCAAACCTATTCCTAAAAGATCGACGCCAAAATAGCATATCCAAATTAAAAGAAAACCTAGTGAATCCACAATTGCAGAATTTATGCCTCGAATATTCTTATTTGTTTAATATGTAAATAAATTGTGAAGATGGTCCAAGTAATAAATGCCCATGTTTTTTTTAATCCAAATTCCAATATGAACCCCATGTTTTATCAGTCCATTTATGTCCTAGCAGATGAAGATGTAAGTGTAAAATCGTTATCTCTCAAGTTTCTAATAAGATGCAACAATGCAAAATAAAAACTTTGATCCTTCAACTTTATTTATGCAGGAAACGAAGATGGAGATGACAATAAAAGAAACATTGTTTCTGTTTTTTTATAATAGTGAAATAGAAAATATAAATATACAAATATTAAAACTAATACTATAAATTATATTATGCATTGAGGTTTTATTAGAGATATATCGTGTATATTCAAATATATTGTGTTAATAATACGCTTTCGACACGTTTCCGCTTCCTATTTTTTTTTCTAAATCTCGCTTCCACGCTTCCATACAATTCCGTTTCAGCGTATATGTTTCCGTTTCCATGTAACATAGTGTGCCACTAATTTAGGGGGATCCGACCCGTAATCTCAAGATAGTATCTAAGCTAGCCGCCGAGCTAAGGCAGAGGTTGATTGATTTCGTCCGATACAACTTCGACTGATTCACCTGGTCTCATGTAGACATGCCAGGAATCGACCCATATATCATCGTGCAAAAATTGCAAGTTAATCCTCTACACCAGCCTATATGGCAAAAAAATGGCTAGCCAATGTGATAGTGGTCAGGAAAAATAACGGAAAGTAGCGAATCTGCATAGACTTAATAGATCTCAACAAGTCATGTCCGGAGGATCCTTTCCCCGTACCTCATATCGATAAGCTCGTCGATACCACGACAGTACACCATCTGATGAGTTTCATGGACGCATTAACCAGCTATAACCAGATACTCATGCATCTGGAAGACCAAAAAAGACCCCATTCATGATCTCTAGGGGTATCTATTGCTACAAAGTCACTGAAGAACGTCGGATCAACATATCAGAGGCTGGTGAACATGATGTTTGCAGATAACATCAGTTAAACTATGGAAGTCTACATAGACGATATGCTCGCCAAATCCCTGGAGGCTGAGGATCATATATCACATTTGCAGCATGCTTTCTCCACCCTAAGGAAGTACAGCATGAAACTTAGCCCTGCAAAATGATCCTTTGGCGTCAGCTCTGGAAAATTCCTGGGATATATGGGGCATCGAACCCAATCCAGAGCAGATAAGAGCTATCCACGCTATCCCTTCCTCAGGAATGTGAAGGAAGTCTATAAGCTAACCGGGAGAATGGCAGCCTAGAGCAGGTTAATCTCTAGGCTATCCGACAAATCTCATGTCTTCTTATAAGCTCTCAAGAACCCAAAAGATTTCCAATGGAGTGACAAGTGTGAATCCGCCCTCACAAAGCTCAAAGCTTACCTCACTATACCTCCTCTCTTATCCAAGCCACGGGACGGATAATTCTCCTGCTATACATGGCAGTTTCATAGCACGCAGTAAGCGCCGTCCTGGTACGAGTGGAAAGAGGAAAGAAACTCCAAATATACTACATCAGTAAATCCTTACTTGATGCGGAAACCCGCTACAGTCATCTGGAGAAACTATTGGCCCTGGTCGTCGCAGCTCGAAAACTGTGCCCCTACTTCCAGGCTCACCAAATAGTGGTGGTGACCTCACTTCCTATATAAAACCGTACTTCATAAACCAGAGGTATCGGGACGCTTAGCCAAATGGGCAGTGGAACTGGGAGCTTGCGATGTAGTATTCAGACCCGCAACTGCTATCAAATAGTAGGTTATAGCAGACTTTGTGGCCGAATTCTCTCAAACTATGCTCCCGGCCCTGGAACAGGAAATCAACCTTTGGAGTGAAAAAGGGGAGGAAGGGGAACGGATCCTGCGTGTAGATGGGTCCATCAATATCAGAGGGGCAAGAGTAGGAATAGTACTCACATCCTTTACAGGGGACACATCCTCAAGAGCCTTAAGATGCAACTTCAAGGCAACTAATAACGAAAGAGAATACGAAGCCGTAATTTCAGGGCTCACACTAGCCTAACAAATGGAGGCAGAAAATATTCAGGTCTTCAACGACTCGCAACTAATAATAAACCAAGTGCAGGGAGAATATCAGGCCAAAGACGCCATCATGATCAAATACCTATTAATCGCCAAATGCCTGATCGAAAGATTTCAAAGCTGCAAGCTAACACAAATCTCGAGGGAGCAGAATTCCTAGACCGACACTCAGGTCAACTTAGGGTCTGCCCTAGAAACTCAGAGCCAGATGAGTATCCCCTTGCTAGTGCTCCAGTGACCAGCAACTGGTTGCTGCATTGCCATCAGATCTTTAAATGATACATTCTTCCATTGATTTTGCAATGTTTTTGGGGAGACAAGTCGGACTGTGTCGGTTCATTCGGAACACATTCTTCCACCATTGCCCACCGATTCTCTTGTTATTAATATGGTTTTCATCTTTATGCGCCAGAAAGCATAATTCTTCTCATCAAATATAGGAATCACTTGTAGTGTTGTTGCTTCCATGATCTCAGATTTTTGTTTTTTTACTTTTTATAAAATTTTATTTATATCTTATACTTTAGTTGACATTTGAATCAACTAGGCTCTGATACCATGTAAAAGAAACTGAAGTTTCTATAAAAGAATAAAGAATAAGAGATGAATCTCTTAAAAGAGAAATAATTATTCAATATCACAATCTGTGTTTCTGATCACTACCAACTTAAAGAACAAGAACTTTACTTTTTATTAATAGAAATAAAAGTCTGAACATATTAGCTTACATTACAACAACAAGGGTTTATATAGAAAATGAAACGTTACAAGTAAACAATTGCATCTCTTCATTGCATCTTTCATTGTATCTTTTCAATGCATCTTTCAATGAAAAAGTTGTATTATTTACAAATGAAGAGTTGTATTTATTTCCCTTTAGAACTCTTAAATAAAATTAATTAACTAAAAGTCACAACCCTTAACACATATACCCTACACCAAAATCAATTACAACCAACAGGGAGGAGGCTCCTGTAAGTAACTTTGAAATAATTTCTGTTTAACATCAAACATATTATGTGTGTTTTTAATTTGTCTACTTCCATTATCTTATGTGTAGCAGCTTCGACACCTCAAGCTGATGGATATTCCTTGAACTTGAAAAAGGTCCCTAATCTGTCAAATGCCACGAATCTTGAGACATTAATACTCAGTGCTTGCGGAAGTCTGTTGGAGATCCCAACTTGGTTCCAGAATCTTTCAAGTCTCAAACACCTAAAGATGGTGGGATGCAAGAAACTAGAGGTTTTCCAACCAACATCAACTTGGAATCTCTCTATCACCTTGATCTCAGTCTACTGTACAAAACTGAAAACGTTTCAAGAGATTTCCACAAGCATTATCTTGACCTGGAAAATATTGGTGTAGAAGATGTTCCTTCATCTATAAGGTCTTGGCCAAATCTTGCTAAATTGAGCATGCCAGGTTACAAAAGCCTGCGGATGTTCCCAGATGTTGAAAGTATGGAAGAGTCGTACTTGAGTGTGCCTGAGTGCTTGCGTATTGGCACTCAATGGGTGGAAGAATATTGTTTGCAAGACTGTAGTCACTTTATATTTCAATAACTTTCAATAACAACAATGTAAAGTTTTAAAAAATGTAGATATTATATTATTATATTTTGCAAGAAATGATAGCAACAAGCAGTATCCGAGATAATAAATGAAAATGGTAATATTTAGTTTGAGAAAATTCCTGTTATTTAATGATTATTAACCTAACTACATGTTGTAACTCTTCCATTTAAAGGTGATTTGATGGACGCCTCGTTTAAACCCCAACTTTTCTTAGGCAACAATCGCATATGATCATCATTATACTTGTATTTAAACGCCACTATACTAAACCGTCTATAATCATCATTACATTTGAATTTTAATTTCACTGCACTAAGTTAAATCGTCTCCTTCACACTGAATAGATAGATCCAAAAACATTTCTCTGCAAAATTCACCAAAAAGAAAAGCAAAGAAAGGATTCATCATCTCTCAACAAATAATATGGAACACTACAATAGGCTTTCTGAAGTTGTTTATAACGAGAGGATCACAGCTTGGCGTTTCAGAATGAAAATACACAGGATCCACACTTTCTATTCCTAAGTTAATTCGATGTAAGTGAACCTTAACTATGTAAACCTATTCCTAAAAGATCGACGCCAAAATAGTATATCCAAATTATAAAAAAACCTAGTGAATCCACAATTGCAGAATTTATGCCTCGAATATTCTTATTTGTTTAATATGTAAATAAATTGTGAAGATGGTCCAAGTAATAAATGCCCATGTTTTTTTTTAATCCAAATTCCAATATGAACCCCATGTTTTATCAGTCCATTTATGTCCTAGCAGATGAAGATGTAAGTGTAAAATCGTTATCTCTCAAGTTTCTAATAAGATGCAACAATGCAAAATAAAAACTTTGATCCTTCAACTTTATTTATGCAGGAAACCAAGATGGAGATGGCAATATAAGAAACATTGTTTTTGTTTTTTTTTTATGATAGTGAAATAGAAAATATAAATATACAAATATTAAAACTAATACTATAAATTATATTATGCATTGAGGTTTTATTAGAGATATATCGTGTATATTCAAATATAATGTGTTAATAATACGCTTTCGACACGTTTCCGCTTCCTATTTTTTTTTAAATCTCGCTTCTACGCTTCCATACAATTCCGTTTCAGCGTATATGTTTCCGTTTCCATGTAACATAGTGCGCCACTAATTTAGGGGGATCCGACCCGTAATCTGAAGATAGTATCTAAGCTAGCCGCCGGGCTAAGGCAGAGGTTGATTGATTTCGTCCGATACAACTCCGACTGATTCACCTGGTCTCATGTAGACATGCCAGGAATCGACCCAGATTTCATCGTGCAAAAATTGCAAGTTAATCCTCTACACCAGCCTATCTGGCAAAAAAATGGCTAGCCAATGTGGTAGTGGTCAGGAAAAAGAACGGAAAGTAGCGAATCTGCATAGACTTAATAGATCTCAACAAGTCATGTCCGGAGGATCCTTTCCCGTACCTCATATCGATAAGCTCGTCGATACCACGGCAGTACACCATCTGATGAGTTTCATGGACGCATTAACCAGCTATAACCAGATACTCATGCATCTGGAAGACCAAAAAAAGACCCCATCCGCAAAACTCCTACTCAAAGATCAAATCATGTGGTTTCACATAAAGAAGGATAAAGATTAAGATAAAATAATTGCTCTTCACCAAAGGGTACTTACTAGTTACTACACAAGACAGCTTGAGATAAAAAAACATGTTAATGCATGCCAAGACTTTTTAGGACCAGGGCTGTGCAAGCATAGTGAAATTCTATAATTACAGAAACTGAAACTATTTCTTTTGGAAATTGAGTTTGCTCATGAAGAAGGCAAAAAGAGAAGCCACGACAATGGGGAAAGCGATGAGGACAAACGCTACAAGAGCCAATGAGTCATGTTTGTAACCAAAGTAATCCTCCAAGAAAGCTGAAACTCTCTTCGTCTCACCAAATGCTATTATCTCTTTGTCAACATCTCCATACTGCGAATTCAGTAAGCCTTCCAACACCCATGATGTCGGGCTCAAGTAGTACATCCATATCCACCATTTTGGGATTTTCTGTGGAAAAGGGTTTACATTTTTCATGTTCACAAGTCTGAAACTTGATTTCAACCCAAGGCACATTAATATCTTTCTTTGTATATACAGTTTCATTCAGTGAAGCAATATTTTGAGCTAGATACACCTAACGATACACAGCTTGCAATGTCTATAAGAACACATACATCATATCTTGGCTATTTGTGAAAATGGCATGAGAGAGAATGGGTATTACCTGTTTCGGAATGGTAAAGCCAGCAAACAGATTTACCATGGAGAAAAAAGTCGTCCGAAGAGTCAATGCCATGTGGATGTTAGGTGTCAAAGCGACCATAAGCATCCCACAGTAATTGAAGATAAGCAACGAGCAAAAAGTGCTGTACCAGCTCCAAAACATTTTGTAGACTGACATATGGTAACCAATCATTGGATATACGATTATAGTACATAGAAGGGACTGGAGTAATGAGTATGGAATCTCAACAAGGACCTGCAAAGCCATACAAGGATTCAACTCTGGATGCTATTCTAAAAAGTATTGGCATCAAGTAATAGGAGTGAAAGCCTAAGCGATTTGCTATAAGATCTAACCTGAGAAAATGAGTATGCCCATGAGGAATACATCCGAGCAAACCTTTCACGGTAGAAAACATTGCGTTCGGTTGCAATGAAGTTCATCACTGTTGCGCAGTTGTTTATTCCCGAGAAGATTACTAGAGTGTACATTGAGCCAAATATGCTGAAAAGATCTTGCTGATTATTTCTGCAGAGTAAAAAAGAAACACAGACTGGTTAACATGGTCCTTTGATCTGTGTAATTTTTGGTGGCATTGGAGGAGACTCGCAACCACATAATGTCTCTTTTTTTTTTGTCAAACTCAGGTTTTATATTGTCAAACTCAGGAGACTCGGAACCACATAATGTCAAAACTCATGTTTTGTTAAATTTATATAACAAAACTTTTTTTGGAACCCTTTGGTACACAATCATATTTCAAATGGGGAACAGCGACTTACATGTCCTTGGCTTTTTGCCAGAATAGAAGGCCACATAGAGTAGAGTTGAGGAACATGAATACTACGCGAGTGAGATTGTGAGAAGGGTTTCTCCAATACGAGCAATGTTGTTTCCAAAGACAAGCCTTTAGTTGCCCCCAACCTGTTTGGGAAAAACGCGAAGGAAAGCTCAAATCTTCTGATCCCATAGACGCAGAACTCAATTGCTCAACCACCAGTTTGTTCTCCCTGCAAGACAATACAAAACAAAACAACACTGAGAACAATAGTTTTTATGGACGGATGCAAACCATTATGAGGATTGCTGCACTGAGACTCACTTGTACAGAGTTGAATCCTTGTATGCTTGTGCAAAATCCATTCCAATTTTTTCCTCTGTATATTTACAAGTAATATCTAACATCCAGGTGGCTGGATTACAGTTCTTTTGGATCTTTGGAACTCCAGGGATTCTCTATTTATAAAATAATTACTCTAAAAATTATTTAATTGAAATCAAAACCGTAGCCAAGGATGGAACCAGTCTAAGTATGTCTAGAAACCGACCTCAAAGTAGTCTATAACTTTACTTGAATGTTTTCCAAGAGGACCATAGTAGACAAGCTGTCCCCCGTTTTTCATTAGGATCAGCTGCAATTATAAGAATAAGTAGCTGGGAGGAAGTTTAGAGTGTGGAGTTGGAATCAACTGTTTTTTAGCTGATTTACCTCGTCAAATGTCTCGAAGATATCTATGCTCGGCTGGTGGATCGTGCAAACAACCGTTCTCCCAGTCTCAGCAACATTTTTCACAGCCCTCATAACAATGGCGGCGGCTCTTGCGTCTAGCCCTGTGGTAGGTTCATCCATAAATATGATGGAAGGGTTAGCAACAAGCTCCACAGCTATAGTCAGCCTTTTGCGTTGTTCTGTGGATAAACCACTAACTCCTGGAAGTCCCACCATGGAATATTTAATATCCTCAAGCTCAACTGTCTCAAGAACTTCATCGACGAGTTCCTGAAGCCAGATCCAGAGTACATATATATATATATATAGTCAGATTAAAATGCTGACAGTGCCTTGTTGTGAATTCTTTTATGGAGAATGTGATTACTTACATTCTTGATCTTTGAATCGATGTTATAGGGAAGTCGAAGCCAAGCAGAGTATTTCAAAGACTCTTCCACTGTTATATTAGGAGAATGAATATCAAACTGTTCACAGTAACCTGATACTCGTGCAAATGTTTCTTGAACCTTAGGATACCCTCCAACTCGGATCTCTCCTTTGATGTCACCACGTGTTTTCCTTCCAGAAAGGACGTCAAGAAGAGTCGTTTTACCAGCTCCACTGACACCCATCAGAGATGTTAGAATTCCGGGCTTCAGTGCGCCTGTCACATCAGAGAGAAGCTGCCGCTTCTTTCCCTAAGAGGTGACATGAGTCACATGTAAGCTTATGCTCTGCTTGAGAAAATATAACAAAAAGTTTACCTGAGGAGTCTCAATATGATACTGCACGTTTTGAAATGTGACATTAAGGGGCTTGAAAGGCAAGATGATTTTTCCTGTCAAAATGAACCAAAAGATGTTATAGTATATATATCTGTCAGTCATCAGACTTATAAGAAAAAGATACCTGTTTTAACTCGGGACGTACTTTCCGGACAGGGCTTAAAATCTTCTTCTGAGGGCTGAATATTCTTCCCATGAGAGACAATAGTACGGGATCTTTGTGGATCTTAACAATCAAGAGATATTCTTGTCACTGACATAATTGAATAACCACTTATAAAGTCATTTCTACTGTCATCTGTGGTGAACTTACTATTCCGGTATGTCAAAGCCAATGCATAGAGGACATTGAAGAAGAATATAAACCCGATTAAAGCCCCCAAAGCTATCCAATAAGTGTGCTTTCCGAAATTCAGTCCACGTACATCTAACACTTGTTCCCCGACCGTGGTGTTGCCAGAGATAGACTATCGCAAAAGATTAAGCAGATCAAGAAAACTAGAGTTGTTAAAAGAAAAAAAATGTGAAAGACTTCGGAAGTATTATATTACCTTTCTCCACCGTGGAGCGAAAAATTCATTTGCAGTTAGACCAATCTCCGCATATGACAATGGAGATATCCAAAATCCCCATTCCAGCCAAGCAGGCATGGACGCTGAAATATAGAACCTTTTTTGGTAAACTAATCCTCACAAAGTGCATGGTTATAATCAACGCTGAAACTTGCTGACAAGTGTAAATAATACTTAAAAAAGTGTAGAAGCATAACTTGATTAATGAAACTTACATTTTGGAATAACGAAGCCTCCAAACGATGAGAGAACCAATACTGAGATAGCTCCGATGATTGAGGAAGCAACAAACGTGCGAAAGATCGCTGCTATGGCGCGAAACAGTGATACACACGAAATGTTGAATGTAAATAAGATAAGGAAATGTCGAAAGAACCTGAAGGAGAGTAACACTTACTGTTAGAAGCAGTTTACTCAAACAGTATTTGGATTCAAAAAAAAAATGTTAATTACCTTCCGACCTCGGGGCTGTAACCAATGGCGTAATATGTCAGTGATGTCCAAAGGAACGAGTCAAAACAGGAAAGAGGTATCTTTAAGACAATTGAAGGGATTGCATATGCCCAAGCAGGATAGAAGTATAAATCTTTTTGTTTGCAAAACACTCCCATTCTAGAGAGAGTTAAAGTGAGCTCTGGAAGCCCATCAGCAAGAAGTCTAAACAGAGCAGTGAAGAGAGAACCCATAAGATAGTTCCCATGACGAGCATCCGTCGTAGCTCCAGCTTGTAGAAAAACGGTCATTGTTACTAACGCATTGAAAACTAACTGTAGAAAAGAAAAGAAAAAAGGGTTGAGCATAGAGTGGTAAATGATGATGGAACCTTTGCAGAGTAAAAAGGAACGTTACCAGTCCAGATTTGAACAAGTAAATGAAAGAGTTGCGTCTCATCAAAAGATATTCTCTCCTCGAGCAAGCTTTAAGCATCTCCCATTTACTCAATGAGTATTTTCTAAAACATAAACCATCCTTGCGAGACTGAGTTTTATGAAACGGCTTAGAGAGTTCTTCCTTTACCAGAACCCCAAGATTTGATTCTTGAAACTTCTCGATGAATGAATCAACAGATATATAACTGTAGGGCTTGTCTCTGTGGCACCAATATTGTTCTTGATCTTTTTTAGACATAACCTGTTGCAGAACCATGTAAGTGATTAAAGGTTCTCCCATCAGATATGGTTTAAATTTTAGTCCCATACCTCTTGGAGGAAGTCAGCAACGCCTTTCCTCTCTGGACACTTAAATCCACAATCTTCGAAGAATCTGCAGATATCAGTTCGTGGAGCATGGTAGATTATCTTTCCTTCGCCCATGAGAATCACATCGTCGAAAAGCTCAAACGTTTCTGGTGCAGGCTGAAGAAGTGAAACCAATATGGTGGCTCCAGCTATATGCGCCAACTGCTGGAGACATGCCACAATCTGGAACGTAGTTGAGCTGTCCAAACCATTCGATATTTCATCCATGAACAGAGTCGTAGCTGGACCCACAACAAGTTCTCCTACAGTAGCCCACATAGATGTTTTAAAACCTCACTGTGGATGGCTGTAAGAAAATGGAATTACCTGTTGTCAACCTCCTCTTTTGGCCACCAGATATTCCAGGCCTCGAGGCATCTCCAACTCGTGTATCTGCACAGATATCGAGTCCCAGGATCTGAAAGATTGATTCGTGAGATTATGTTAAATCTGGAATAGGGATAAATGGTCAGAAGCTTAAGTAAGCAAGCATGGAAGCAGCATACCTTTAAGATATAGTCAGTTTGCATGTTGTTTTTCAAACCTATAACAGATATTGCCTGTCACAGTAAAGATAAAAGAACAAATTGAGATTTCTTTACGTGTTGCAAGAAGAATTGCAATATTTCATTAGCTACCTTCATGTAAGCATCTATATCAGGATCTGGAACAATTCCTCGGACTTTCTCCCTTCTACTGATCTCCTTCATAATTTCTGTTGAATCAACCATGGCTGCTTGTTAATGTAAACCGACTCCAGCACATTAGAATGTATAAGAAATTTGATCCTCACCCATACGGCTTCCGATACCCTGGCAACACGCAGAGAAGTCGAGTGTCTCTCTCACACTCATCTCTGGAATATGCAGATCGTTTTGACTTATATAACTCGACGTTTTCACTGGAATAAACTCTGAAAGTAAGCAACCATTGTAACTTACTTCTCCTCCAACCTGTAAAATAAAGACAACCCCTGTGATCTCTGATACACTATAAGAGGGTTTTTTTTTCAGCAGGCTTATGTATTTAATTCTTAGGTCCAGACCTTTACAGAAGGGGAAAGTCGTCCAGAAAGTGCCTGTAACAGAGTGGTTTTGCCACAACCAGGAGGACCGAGCAACAATGTCATTCTGATAGAAGACCAATACATCTTTTTTGAACTCGGTGATAAAAATATTTATTTACAAGAAACACTACACAATCACTCTTTATTTCTTGTTACTTGCAACATAAGTTATTAGGAAACTGCCTCTTGAATAATATACCTTCCAGGCCTTACGATACCGCTCACGCCTTTCAAGATGCTTATCTTGGTTTCTTTCTTTGAACAGATGAACTCCTGTAACATCCATCAAAGTGTTTTTGAATTAAGAACATGGAAACGGCAAACACATATAACATTTACTTACAGATAGTATGCCTTTGACAGTATTCCAAAGAGTTGGGATAGGCTTTCCATGAACTACTTCACATTCTGCTTCAACAGAGAGGTCACTGAACCTCACTTCCACCGTTGGTAACTCTATACCAACCCTACAAGTTACATGTGTTTCAACAGATTAGAAGGTTGTGATAAGAACACATTAACATAAAACAGATAACTATAACATGGGCTTACTCATCAATTCTCTTCCTTATCTTTCTGAGTAAATGAAGGTTATCATCCTGGATTTGCTTGACAAGCTTTTCAATCAACAAATGTCTCTCAGCAGCCTCGAGTTTAGTAACATCAATGACTCTCCCTTTATCCGAAGCTTCATCTCTTCTTTGAAACAGAGCAGTAGTAATCCTCTTATACGTTGGTAATCTTTCGACTGTAGCCCACTGCGACCGAAGCTCCTCCTTGTCATGGCCAACACCATTTCCAGAAGCAAACTCAGCTTGTAAAGACTGTGCCTTTTCATCATCATCTGCACCTGTTTGAGCCATCGTCAGATACGAAAGCCAAAGATACTTTTAAAACAGGGAGAAGCAAACTCTTCACATGAAGAAGAAGAAGCTGCTGCCAAAGTCATATATATATATTATATAGCTTTAACAAAACTAACGTATACATATCACGCGAGCCTCACGTGCGAATACGTGATCTCATCCATAAAATCCGCTCTTGTACAGACAGAAAAAAAAAAAAAAGTGCACCAAAGAATGAAAAAAAAAACTAATAAAAGTCTGGTAAACGTTGAAAACTATGATTAAAGTAAAGAAAAATGTTTTTTCAGAAAAAAAAAAAGCAATAGTCAGCTCATTAACAATGTGCGAACAGATTCATACTTCCATGCAACTCACTGGGTTTCTCTGAGGCATTAAATCGAACACCTTGGTCACGTTTTGTTTGAACCGATGATACGACTTAGCAGGAAACTTCTATTTCTTCAAAGTAATCGTTTTTGCTGACTGAATCGAATCGAATCTGCTGTCAGAGACACGAGTTGAAGATAAGCAAAAAAAAATAAAAAAACACGTGCAATTTTCTTTAACATCACGTCCTCTCCTCCTCAGAGATTATCGTTATCACAAAATAATAAAGGTTCATGTCAGAGATTAATGAGAGCTAGTCAGCTAGGTTTTTTAATGAGAAGCTATTACCTTGCATTGCAACTAATAATAAAACAAAAGAAGAAGAACAATCGAATCATTGGCTAAACGCGTTTCTCTGTTACTCCCTAGACGCCGACATTGTGAAAATTCGTGACGCAACTTTAAATTTTCAGCTGATTTTTCTTTTCCTTAGAACATAAGAGTTTTTTTTGGACAAAATATATGAGAGTTTTCAAATGAGTTCTACCTTTTAATCTTTTACTAGAGGTTGGCACGGAAATCTGTTTTCATTTATATATGTAGATCTTTATTAGTTAATACATATATCATATTTTAAAATGCTTGCAAACACAATAATTAAATAGTTTATATGATCTAAAACATTTTTGATCCGTGCATCTATACTAACTCTTCCACAAATGTTGATTCATTGATATGTTTGAATGATATTTCTTTGGGAAAATTGTTTTTTTAGACAAAAAACGATGACTATGTCCTATTAGTCTAATTTTTTTTGTACCATTTTTTTCTCTAATACCTTTTACTATTTTATAAAATAAATTAAATAAATAGTTTTACAAACAAAAAAATCAAAAAATAGTAAATACTGATGAAATACTTATATCAACTTATTGATATATTTTTTTCAATTCAAAAATATTTAAATCATAATTTCATATTTAATTCTAAAAAGGTAAAATTGACATTCTACATAGTAGAAAATGTATCTACTTTTTTCATTGAATCTATCATTGAATCTACTATGTTTAGAATATATGTTCTACGTAAATAATAGTAATCTAAAAATATTTGGAAAACACATTCTACGCTTAATCTATAGTTTTAAAAATTGTAGAAATCGAAATCTACATATTACTATAAATCTAAAACTTGTAGAAATCAGAATCTACATATTACTATAAATCTAAAACTAGTAGAAATCGATTTCTGACATGTTTATTGTACTCTACCTATTTTAGAATACATGTTCTACGGATAAAGATAAGAGAAATTAGGTCAGATAACTATGAAAAAAAACGATAATTGGCCATATAGCCATTTAACCTAACAGATCTATAACCACTGTTAAAAATACATAATAATACTATACTGCCCTTGGAACTCTACCGGCGCAACCTGCAAAAGAAAAAAAATATTGTTACCTTTGTTTATTATTAACCACATAAAAATAAAACGTGTCTTACCACAATTCTCAAATTCGTCTTCTCATTTCTCTTTCATAACTTTCTGGAATCCAAAAAATCTCCGGCACTGATCTGCTTCACCGACTCGTTTCCGCATGCAATCGAAATCGTCGTTCATCTATTTCTTACTTCTTTTCCAATAGTGGTTCGTGTTAAGGTTGTGCCGCCGTTTATTAACACATCCTTCCTCTCCACCTTCATGGAATCGATTCCTCTCCGATCTCTGGAACTCCGGTAAGTTGACTGTATCTTTATGCCGACTCCTTTCAGATTCGTGATGTCCATTTCGTTGTTGTTTACGCGCATTGTCCTTGAATTTTTTAGTGGCTCGTTTCAATGTCATGTGTAATGGAATAAGATACATTTTCACACTATTCTAATTCACGTGGAATGGTAGCTTTATATCATATGCCTTTCAATTCATTATAGGTAAGTGTTTTGTTTTACATAAATTTATTTCCGGTATACAATGCTATAGCTTCGACGGTCATCATTGTCTGTTGCTCTTGCTTTCATTCTTTGAGTTCACACTATTTTATTTCACATGGAATGGTAATGGTATATTTATATCTTATGCCTTTCCATTCATTATGGATTGTTGTTCTGTTCTACATAAAATTATTTCAATTCCACATTATTATACCTTCTACTGTTCTCACTGTTTGTTGCCCTTACTTTCGTTCTTCAGGTTTGGTATGGACGAGTTAGGCCTTTCAAGTAGATTTTTTGAGACAGGCTTTGAACCGCAGGACAAGAAGAGGGTTAAGAACTATTTCAATCTCCGTTGGATTGAGGTGATACGGAATGCATTAGAGGATGAAGATCTGACCATGTTGGATGCGTCCCAGTTTGGGCAAGTCTTGCATGTGGGGTCCCATACCTTCTCGGTTATGTTTCTTTATATTTTCCTAAGTTGGGTTTAGTATGTTGTCAAATTTTCTTTTAATCATCTCCATTCTATTTGTAGTTCGTGTGAGTCAACCATGGCTCTACTATGTCATCCTATCATTTAAAAGAGTACACATCTTATAGAATATAACAGTGCGACAATATTAACTTGTCCAATGTATTAGTGTTTAATATTTCCCTAAATTGGGTTTAGTGTTCATGTAAACTGTTCTCTTACCCATCCTCATTATGTTTGCATTTCATATAAAATATTCCATCGCCTCCATATCGTACAAGTCATCGTATAGCTGACCGAGTATTCGGTAAATTTCCATTCTATCTTACCTATATGAAATGGAAATTAATTTTGTTGCACATCACAGTTGGGATATTTTAATTTGGGTTATCAAAATTTATGCTTCTGTTGGTAACTGGATTAGGGTTTATATTTCCCTAAATAGGGTTTAGTTTGCTGTCAAGTGTTCTATTACCCTCTCCATTGAGTTTGTATTTCAACTATTATGCATATCGTATCAAAAAGATATTATAGTTTATATAGAATAGAATGGTGTGCCCAGATTAGCTTGGCCGATGGATTAGGGTTTATGTTTTCCTAAATTGGGTTTAGTGTTTTCTGCCAACTGTTTTTTACCAATTGTAAATGTATTCATATCTTATACCGCACACATCAACCCCTATATGACTCTTATATCGTGTAAATGTATGGATTATGTGTTTATATTCACTTCCATACATTCTCCATCGTCTATTCCATATGTAATCTGATGACTAATGTAGTTACGCGACATCCGTATTGCGAAATGTGGGTATAATTCCTAGAATCTCTTGGGTTACAATAGATGAGGGTTTATACTTCCCTAACTTGGGTTTAGTGTTTAGTTTACATTTCCATGTAGTAGGATTTACATTTCCATGTAGTATTTTAAATCTTACTATTTCACCTATCGCACGTAGAATGGAATCATATACAGTAAGTATCTTCGTCTCGCTGTTACGTTAACATCGTTTCTGGTAATTTTACAATTGTTATCCACTCCTCTCAATGCATACACTTATATTATATGTGTTGACTATACACCACGCGCACCATGAATTATGTGGTGATTAATATGCAAACGAAAACCACCCACGTAGTTTATTTTACGCTTGGACACCGGTAACTTGTTACGCTCAAGGGTATAACCGGCGGAAAGAAGGGCAAAAAGTCAGACACTGAATTATGTCAAAATCAACGTTACATTCTTAATTTTCCTCTCACAATAAGCTATCTAGCAAATAAGCCCTAAAGATAATATTAGAAGAGAATATTTGGGAATTTTATGTTTCCATATTTATTAATAAAAATTGATTTAAAAAATGAAAAAAAATCTTTTAAAAAAAATCTTTTAGTAAAAAAAAAATTTAGTAAAAAAAATCTTAAAAAAAAAGAAAATCTGTAAAAGAAAAAATGAAATTCGTTTTTGGGCTAAAAAATTAATTGAGATTTTTAATTTTTATATTTGAACTTTTTTAATAAAACATTATATTTTAATATTCAAAATTACTTTTATTAATTGTAATTTCGAATTTTTAATTGAAATTTAATGGCAGTATTGCCGTTTAGAAAACATTTAGTCTAATAGGACATAAAGTAAGAGAGAATAGACTAAGAGGCATAGTTGTTGTTTTTTTTGGCCTTAAAAACAATGTTCCCTATTTCTTTTAACATGAAATTGTTTCTAAAGTGCAATAATAATTCAATTACTAGATTTTGATCCACGCTTTGAAAGCGTGGTTTTTTTAATTATATTATAATTCAAAGTCGTATTATATTCGAGAAGATATTTTTTAAAAATTATATAATTCATGAATTAGTTTTTTTGAGAGTTTATGTGTACACTCTTATATAACTTTCTCTTAGGCCTAGATATTTTATCTGGACCAAAAAAAATCCAAACCGACCAGAAAATATAGATTTGGTTTGGGTTCGGGTCCAGAGAGAAAATGATCTACTGGTTTTTGGATCTGCAGATTTTTGTTTGAGTCTGGGTCCTATCCAAGACCCGGTCGGAAATATTTTGTGTATATTAAATATATTTGAGTATTTTAAATATGTTTCCAGTATTACGAATATCTTTTAAGTTCTGGGTTTATGGTAATAATTTTGGGTTTTTGGTAAAATTTCAAAATTGAAAAAAAAATATCTTGAATATTCAGATAAAATTTTGGATATTTTTTGGTTCATTGGGTCAGATTTCGAGTAGAAATTTCCATTCTTGGTTATTTAAATATTTTGGGCTATTTGTTTGGAGTTTCAAGTATTTTTGTGTTTCAGATATTTTTCAGCATTTTGGATATTTCGAATCTTTCTTGGATCCTGAATACCCAAAAATATCTGGACCCGTTACGTCCAATATTCACCTGTGGAATAGGAAATCAGTATTGACTTTAGAAATTTAAAATTTGATAATGATAATTTTAATTGAAAATAGTGAAGATTTTTCAAGAATTTACAAATTTTAGAAAGTTATAAATACGTTATTATGTAAGGTTGTTATAGTTCTTAATTCGGAAAGTTTGGTATTAAATACTATTAGTTAGTATTTGTGTTGATTGTGTAAATATTTCCCAAGAATAATTTAGTTAGTTAATTAGTGTATTTCTAAAAATATGGAAGATTTGATTGGAAGCGATTTTGAAAATTTTTGGGTATATATAAATCTAAATAGTGAATATTAAATATGAAAACTAAGCAATCAGTTTTGTTACGATTCTGATATTTAAAATCGTAACATAATTTTTTATTTTGAACCGAGGCTTTCTATAAATCGTAACATAATTCATATTTGAATAGTTTGATTTAGACATTATGGAATTATATGATGTTGTTCAGGATATACTTTTAGTTCAATATTTAATATTAGAATATTAAATATTTACATTTCATTCTTATTCAGTGCTTTTAAAGTAATGTGTTGTAAAATCAATATAGTCCACGAACACACACACTTCATCAAAGTTGATGATATTCTAGTAATATTAAGTGAAAATGACATAATCCTAGTTTGTTTTCAATATAATTATTTTATAGATTTTTGTGAATGTAGATGATGAGATTGTAAACTATTTGCCATTGTTGTAATATTATTATTCAAGTTTTGTTAACGTCAGTGTTATTATAAATAATAATCTTGTGGTTCATTCACTATAAATTCGAATAATAATAGATCGATGCTAGTATAAATTGTGTTCGACATATGAGGCAGTGAGACCTCAATAAATTAATAATGTTGGAATTACACCAAAACTATATTTTTATTAATTTATAGAGATTATTAATTTATCGGTATACTAATTGAACCAAAAACTCAATTTGGAACTATAAAACTATATTAATTTATAGAGATTTTTAGTGTATATTAAGTTATCGAGTATTAATTTAAATAGGTTATAATGTAGATTGCTGAATTAAAACCGGTTATATCAATTTACAGATTTTATATAGTTATATTTTTATGGTAAGACCAAAATAAGTTAAGTCTAATGAAAGAGTCCAAACAACCTTTCATAGGTAGATGTTTTTAGGATTATTTCTCTTTTAATAGTATTGACATTTAGTTTATTTAGATACATATTTGAAAGAATATGAATCAATTTTCAAAATTTTGTTAGATTGTTTGTGTAGATATTAATTTTTAAAAATTAATATTCAAAAAATTATTTATGTAGTTTTATAATATATTTTCAGTATCAGTGGCGGATATACTATTTTAAACTAAATAAAATGTTTTAACTTAATTTAGTTTTGTTTTTGTATAATAATTTCGGTAACGTATGTTTTCAAATAAAAAACACGTACATAACCGTCTGCAGTATTATTGGATGTTGAGATATAATCTAAATAATAAAAAGCTAATAATTTCCATATTATATAGTATTAAGCTTGATATAAAATGTATTATATAGTTTTGTAACAATTACAGTATCAATACATCGATAATATTATAAAAGCTATTAGTGTTTCTTTTTGTCGTTCATATTAATATTAATATTTAAATTCTAAATAGGTCAGCATATACATATATACAAATTAAAATACAATCTAAAGTTCAGTAAAAGGAAAATATAAGCAGCATCAACTAAAACAACATACATGTATTCCATTTCTTTTCTTTCTGCGTAAGAATGAAAACACTTTATCGTCTTTGATGAACCTTGATTTCCCAGAAAAGGATGTCAGACAAAACTTTATCGTCTTTGATGAACCTTGATTTCCCAGAAAAGGATGTCAGACAAACGCTGACAGCCTGAAATCACTACGATGAAATGTGTGTATGCATGTATGGTAATAGTGTAGTTTGGAGGCCTTTAATTTTGACCTTTAGGTAAAAAAAATGTATGGGTAATAGATTTTGAAATCGTGTGACGATAAAATAAATGTAAATATAATAAATGATGAAATGCATAAATATAGGAACTAATAGTTGGACGGCTTAACATATTTATAATATAGAGTGTAAGACTAAAAAAAAAAAAGGGTCCAAAACAACTTTTATATGTAGATTTATTAAAACTCCTTCCCTTTTAATAAAATAGATTTTGATTAAATATAAAGAGATTTAGATACATCAGAAAATGAATATTTGGTTATAAACATTAAATATTAATCTACAAGTAACTTAAAATATTACTGAAGTAATAAATGATTCTCACTTTAATCTACTTTATTAAAAGGGAAGGAGTTTAAATAAATCTACCTTTTTTTTTAGCAACTTAAATATATTAAAAACCAAATGGCCTCAGGCCCAAGCAGAGTGAGAGTGATGGAGGCAGGCCTTTGCCAACAAATCAGAAGGCCCATTCTCTTCTCTTGATACAAACTAGATCTTGATCCGTGCGACCGCACGGGTATTAATTTTCAGTTTTAATTTTTATTTATTTATACTAAATATTATATTTATAATATTTGATCGTTTTATATTGATTAAGCTAGGGATAAATATTTGGGTATCCACTCGAATTCGGTTAAAATTTATTCGGGTTTGAGATTTTTGAGTTTAAAGATTCTAACTCTATTCGGGTATTTACAAACTTTGGTTCCGGTTTGATTTAGATCTTTGCGGGTTTGATAACCCGTTTAAATTATTTTTAAATTTTAAAAATTTATATATCTTTAAATATCCTTAAATCTAAAAAAATATAACATGTAAATTTGAGTAATGTAAGCTAAAGTACCTAAATTAAAAATTAAAACAAATTTAACTTGAATATTTAGATGAAGAATAAATATATATATATATATATATATATATATTTTAAGTATTTTTGGTGTTTTGATTATTGTTTATCTACTTTAGATGTTTACTTTTGATTATTTTTTATATTTTAAATCAACTTAAAATAGTTAGATATTAACTCGAAAAATAGCTAACATATTGAAGTATATAAATATGATTTAAATACATTCGGATATCCGAAATATTTCGTTCGGATAAGGTTTAGTTATGGTTCTCTGGATACCAAAATGGTAAATCCGTTTGGATATTATCTAGTTTCGGTTCAAATTTGGTAATATTTTTCGTTCATATTTGTTCAATGAAGAGTTGATATTATAATTTTCATGAATTGTTTGTCCAATAAAAATGTATTTTTTGAATTCGACATTATTTTAATTGAGAAGTTAATGAAGTGTATTTAATTCAAATTTAATTTTAGAACACATTAATGTAAGTGGAAAAGATAAAGCATTAAAATAGGAAATATTATTTAATTGTGTATTTAATTCAAATTTAATTTAAGAAAACACATTAATTAAAGTGAAAAGACAGCATTAAAATAGGAAGTATTATTTAATATCAGTGGCATGGAAGTGTAAATAACACTGAAAACTAAGGGGCATTTTATATGTGTACTTCTCTTTTAATAATATAGATGAAATGCAACAAAACAGGAAAGAGGAAGATAGAACATCGATGTCCGATAGAACTCCATAGGGCTTCATCGGCTTGGTAATCGAGTTGATCGTTTTGACAAGCGAAAGAGAGTCTGAGCGTAGCCAGATTTTGGTGATGCCGAGTTGTCGTGCATGCGATAGCGCTTCCCGAATCGCGAGACCTTCCGCCATGAGAGCCGAGGAGACACGACTTTGGAATCTGCAACCATTAGGAGCGATCATCGTGGTGGATGAGGAGGAGGTGTCGAAGATCCAAGCAAGACCCGCATCTAAGGTTTCCTTCTTCCAGGCTGCTTCGGTATTGCAGAGCACTGTATCAAGAGGAGGAGATGGGGGTCTTCCTGCGATCTGAGTTTTCTCCGGCATCTTCAAGGTGGGAACTTGCGCTTGTGCCCATTCTCTGGCATTGATTAGGGACTTCGATGCAGTTACCATCGCAGAGGCTGGTCGCGCTTCAAATATTAGGAGGTTTCTAGTAGACCAGACGTTCCAAGCTACCCATGAGAAGATATCACCGCTAATCCCACACGGAGGGAGGCAGGTCCACATGAGTGCTCCTTCAATTGCTGCTGTGATCGAGGAGAATTGAGCTGGGTCAAAATCCGATGCAAGAGGGGTGAGGCTCCACACTTTTCTCGCAAAGGAGCAGTGTAGAAGGAGGTGCTCTGTAGTCTCTAGTTGGCCACAGTGGATACATGAATTATTCTGTAGCATTCCTCTCCTCCTCAGATTGTCACCAGTGGGTAAAGCTCCATTGATAGCTTTCCAGATGAAGACTTGTAGTTTTGGTGATGTAGAGGTCCCCCATACAGCTTTGTACCAGTTGAAAGAATCTGGGATCGATTGAGTACCTTGATTTGGCAAGTTAGAAGCGACTGCAGAGGCATATCCAGATCGCGTCGAGTAGATTCCGTTTGCCGCAGGATACCAGATGTAAGAGTCTCTAACTCCCATATTGCTTGGCTTTAATTCCATTATTTCTTGAGATAGGTTAGGGAGTATCTTGTTGATCAAATCCATGTTCCATTCACAGGTACCTCGGTTGAGAAGATCTGAAACATGGAGATCATTGTCTCCCTCCTTCAGGGGGCCAAACAGGATGATCCGAGATGAAGTAGAGATCCATGGTTCGGTCCACACTTTAATCTCAGTCCCCTCACCCACCGCTCTTCCAGTGTTGGGAAGCAGCAAGTCTCGGCCTGCAAGAATCCCAATCCAACCATGTGATGCTTTCTTCGTTGGTTGAACTTTAAGGAGAGGAGCCTTGTGGCAATACTTCCCCAACAGAACACGCGAGAGCAAGCAGTTAGGATTGGTGAGCATTCTCCAAGGGATCTTAGCAAGTAGAGCCGTGTTAAAGGTTTGAATCTCCTTGAACCCTAGACCTCCCATTCCTTTCGGTTTAGCTAATTTGTCCCAAGATAACCAGCACATCTTTTTCTTTCCTGTGTTTGTGTCCCACCAGAAGCGTGTAAGAGCTGATTGGATCATCTTACACAGCCCCACAGGAAGTTGGAAACATGTCAAGGCGTAAGAAGGAATAGCTGAGAGCACCACTTTGAGCATGGTCATCTTTCCTGCAGAGGAGAGGCATCTAGTAGACCAGGAGGCAGATTTGATCTTGATTTTATCCACAATAGAAGAGAAGAGGTCTTTTTTCTTGCGTCCGAAGTGCTCGGGCAAGCCTAGGTATTTCCCCACTCCTCCCTCCTTTGTAATACCCAATATCTGTTTTGCATTTAATCTCACGCATGAGGGCGTCTTCGCATCAAAGGATATAGACGATTTGTCTGTGTTGATCCGCTGTCCAGAGGCTTCTTTATAGAGGGAGAGGATATGCTTGAGGGTAGTGCAGCTGCGTTGGTCTGTGGGGATGAAGAACATGGTGTCATCCGCAAACAATAAGTGACTAATGCTTGGACTGTTTTTTGCGATTTTTACACCAGGAAGTCTCCTTTCTGCTTGTGCGTTTGAACATAATCCTGACAATACTTCACTACACAGGATAAAGATGTAGGGTGATAGCGGATCACCCTGACGGATACCACGTTGAGGAGTGACTGTCATGTCCCCGATCCTGGATATGATCATTAGGATCGACCATGGTGCAAGGAGACGCACCAGTCAGGTCATGTGACCTAAACACAAGGGCATTAAGGCCTGGAAGTAAGGTTAAGCGCATCAGGAAGCTAAGATATAGCTAAACCAAGAAGGAGACAAGTATAAAGGAGCTGTACAAAGTGTATGGCAGCTGGGCGATGCAGTGAGCAAGCTCGACCAGCTAGAAGAAGTGTAGGACAGCTCAGTGTAGCTCACTGAAGAGTGTGTCAGCTCCCTGAGCTGGATGAACTAGCTCACTCAGCTGGGTCAGCTGGGGATCAGCTCAACTCAGCTAGACTGAGTGATCAAGTCTTGGGCAGTTGGGCCAGGTCCGGACAGTGGTCAGACCATGTGGACCACCCGGGTGTGCCGGTGAGCCGGTGGGCACTTGTGGTTGAACCAGGGGCTTGGGCAATCAGCCTAGGCTTGTGTGTGACATGTCTAGGAGCAGTTAGGCATGTCATGGACGTCAGGTAACTGCCATGGGCGAACAGGTGTGATCTGGACCATTGATTAAATCAATGGCCAGAAATGAAACCGAAAGGATGCAACCTTTAGAAAGGTAACTGTCCATTCTTCTATATATATCAGGAAAGTCCGTGCTTTTGCAGGCACGCCAGGACTTCATTCTTCTTCCTGAAACACAAATAAAAACCAGAGAAAAGAGAGAAAGTCGGATGGCAACATCCAACCCCAAGAGTGGGATGAAGGCAGCAAAGAGGCAGTTTTGTGGCCAATCAAGTGGGAAGTTATGAACGACCCTGTGATGGGTTTTCACCATTGATGAACACGTCCCAGGATTCCTCTACATCCTTACTACACATCCAAATAACCAGGGAAGAAGAGAGATGACCGGATTCACTCTCAAAGTCCAAGAGCAGCCTTAAGGGCAGTGGTGTGTAGAAAGGCAGTTTCATGGGCATTGAAGTGAGAAGTGATGGACGACCCTTGGGTGGTGTTTGATCATGGATGAACACACCCTAGGCTTCCTCTGTGTCTTAGGGACACACGCAAATGGTCAGAAGAGAATGGAGAAGGCCGGACTCCACTCTCAAAGGCCAAGACAGCCTTGAAGGTGGATGCAGTGCAGAAACTGGTTTAATGGAAGTTCCATGAAAGGGATGATGGGTGCGACCCATGGTTGGATCTTATCAATACTGGAAGTATATGATAAGGCATTATAGAGGCGTGCAATGGAGGAGCATGGCCGGACATGATACAGGAAGCACAAGATCTAGTAAGATCAAGTATAAGGTAACATGTACATATGATTACTTTGTGGTTTATGTTGGTGTCTCTTGAGGTGCATATGAGGCCAAGTATGGCACGCCCTTGGAGACCATATATTGTGATGTATTGTAGGGATACAGGACCCTGGATAAAGGGGCGGATCATAGTTGAACTAATTCATCCATATGATATGGTAATTAGATGCTATACAGCAACTAGTGATTCACGGTGGTTCATGAGTGAACCTGATCTATGGTTTTGCATTACCAATGGCTTCAGGCCGTGGCAATGAGGTAATGGAATCATATGGTATGATAGGTATCAACCTTGGGTTGGTACAGGATTGGCTGAGAGCCATGAAGAAGAGCAAGACTGACCAGGTTCATTGGGACATGGTTCTATGGCCGGTTAGGTATGTGTGAAGACTCATCAGTTCTGAGTCATGTGGGGTGGTTGGTTGATTGACTCAGGAACTGGTGGGAATTGTTAATCTTATTCTATGTTGTTCAGACATGGAGGTACTGAACCAGGGAGTGGCCGGTTCAGAGAAATCTCTTCATGGCCTTGGTTGGGCAGGTAAGTGGAGATCTGATAGTTCCTGAAGGAATTGTTAGGATCCGACTTCAAATATCTCTTAATGGGTATTTACCATGAATTATCATGGTGAAATATTAGTTTTATCTCATTGATTTAGAGGTGGTCAGTTATGGCCATAGGGGCTGTTCATGGGCGAGATCAGTATGATCGAGGCCAGTTCTGAGAAATCTGACTTGACCATTCTCTTAGTTATGAATTATCATGAATTTTAATTAGTTTTTGGAGCATGTTTGCTTGTGGTTGGTTTTGCAGCTGAAGACTTCCCAAAGGTACTTGGTCTGTGGGGATGGTTGGTTGAATGACTAAGTACCTAAGGGGAGAGTTTATACAGGTATAATGGGGAGTTGGACGAGTGGATGGGGAACTAGGCAAAGCTACCTCGCAGCTCGATCAGCTGGAAGAGAGTAAAGAACCTCAAGTGTAGTGGTTTAGCTCAGCGAGCTGGATGAGCTATCTAAACAGCTAAGTCAGCTGATACAATGAGCTATCAAGCTCCGTGGATGTGGCAAAGGTATGATCTAGCAATGTTGCATAGATCTAGATAGAATGGTTAGGGGAATGGAACCTCGGTTATTGTATGACCTGGATTAGGTTCAGGATCAACCTTGGAGCTGGTAGTAGTTGTGTATACTGACCATGGCTAAGGTGATTCGATCTGACCAGTGTTAGATTGGTTTTAGACCAATGGTTAAGTAGAGAATATTCCGCTGTGCATAAGTTGAAAGGATCTAAGCTAGGGAATGACTAAGGTAGTCTTAAGCTGAGGTCTAAGATAGACTTCGCCCTTAGGCGAAAGTATAGATAAAGATCGAAAATTTGAGTGGTTCGGTCAGGGTATGGACCGAGCAACGTGAGGCATCGACCGCGGCCTAGCCGGCCGGGTTCGGGTCTTACAGTGACGCTTCCTAAGACGGATTCATTGATCAAGAAGGAGTAGGATACCGTGGTTATACACTCCATAATCCAGGTAATAAACAAGTGATGAAAGCCCAGAGTTGTCAAAACAAACTCAATGAAGTCCCACTCCAAACGATCGTATGCTTTACTCATATCAGACTTTATTGCCATATAACCTCGCTTCTTTGCTTTTGTAGACTTGAGGTGGTGGAGGATCTCATGCGTGATAAGGACGTTATCAGAGATAGCCCGCTCAGGTACGAAAGCTGACTGGTTTTCGGAGATAGTGCACTGTAGTATAGGCTGTAGTCGTAGAGATAGGATCTTGGAAATAACCTTGTAGTACACATTGCATAGGGCTATCGGTCTGTACTCAGGGACTAGTTTAGGACTTGGCACCTTTGGAATAAGCCTGATATGCGTAGAGTTGAGGTGCAGAGGCAGTGATCCATGTAAGAAGAAATGCTGAATTTCTCTTATGATTGCAGGTCCAGTAGAGTCCCAGTTGGATTGGAAAAAACTGGCAGAGAAACCGTCGGGGCCTGGGGCTTTGTCAGGGTGTATAGAGAATAGAGCATCCCTAATCTCCCCTGCCGAAGGACTCTCCGTGAGCATATCATGCTGCGCAGGTGTAAACTTAGGCTTCAAAGCTTTCTGGACAGTGGAGATGCAGTTATGTGTTGTTGAAGAAAAGATGTCTGAGAAATAGCGAGATATGACATTTGCTATCTGATCTTCTTCGTAGACAAGGGTTCCATCGCAGGCTTCCAGAACTGACAGCCTATTTCTAGCTCGACGTCCGCGAGCAGAGGCATGGAAGTAGCCAGTATTCCTGTCCCCCAAAGACAGCCAGAGCTGCCTACTTCTCTGCTTCCAGTATTCTTCTTCAGCTCTGTAGGCCAGGAGAAGGGCAGTGTTAAGTGAGGAGATGATGGGCTCATCAGCTATTGGCTTGGAGAGTTCTGCATCGAGATTGAGCTTTAGACTGTCAATCGCTTTTTTGCTGTTAAGGTATTGGTCCTTGCTCCACTTAACAATAGCTCTTCGACATTTTGATATTCTTTGCATAACATCAAGCTCGTTATCATCATTCCAGTTCTTATCAACCAGAGCTTTTACTTCAGCGTTGTCGCGCAGCCGTCTGTCATATCTGAAGAGTTTGTGGGGTTTGAGCTTTGTAGGGTCAAACACGCTTAGTAAAGGTCGGTGATCTGATCCCTCGAAGAGCAAGTAATGGCACCTGGCTGTTGGGAAGATATCAGACCAGTCACTATTGACTAGTGTTCTGTCAAAACGGCAGTGGACTACATAGGTGCCTGTAGCTTGGGATCCTCTAGTTCCTCTCCACGAGAGAAAGTTGCCAGTGTGTGGAAGGTCAAAGAGGTCACAGTGGGATACAAAGGTTCTGAAATCGCAGAAGGTACTCTCTGCTCTCTCCTTTCCTCCCGATTTCTCTGCGTTGTTTAGAATTTCATTGAAATCTCTGGTTAGATACCAGGCACCAGATCGAGAGGAAGATAGGAGGGACAGCTCATCCCAGACTGCTTGGCGGTTTGGCACTTCTGGAGCTCCATATACAAAGGTACAGAAGAATAGTGTATCCTTATAGATGACATTGCAGTCGATGTAATTGTGGTTTGCTGAGATAATTTGGACATCTAAATGATTTTTCCAGATTAGAGCTAAACCACCTCCTCCATGCCTGTGGGGTGACACAAGATAGTGGGAATCAAACGGAAGGTCCTTGAGCTCATTAAGAACAAAACTGTCCTAGTTTTTGGTCTCCATGAGGAAGCAAATGTCAGGAGCGCATCTTTTGGAGAGTTCCTGTAGCCGCTGGACTGTTTTGGGATTCCCAATCCCGCAACAGTTCCAGCTTATTATGGCTAAGGAAGAGGACTTCCTGGGTTGTGAAAACCCTGGTTGTTTGTATTAGCAGTCGGTCCCTGAGTCGGGTTGTTGGACTGTTGTGGCTGTGGAGAAGCAGGAGGGAGCAATCTAGCTCTAGATGGCGTTCCATTATGCCTTGCTGGAGACGCCTGAGCCATTGAGAAGATTCTTTTTTTCGCGCTCCCACCCATTGCTTTGGTGGTAGCTGATGCTTTCTTCGTCCCCGGAGGTCGACCTCGACGTTTAGAGCCTGCAGCGGGGCCACGTGGTAGTCCATTTGAAGCGTTGGATGCCAGCTTGGTCTTTGGAGACTCCGCGTTTGGTAGTAAGATGACTTGAGGGGGACCGGGGAGATTGCTAGTGAATTGGCTTGCAGAGGCTGTGGCTGCAGCAACAATTTTTGAAGCCGTCTCAGCCATCAAATTATTAGTTTCTCCTTGTATCACTCTTCGCCTGCGGGCTGCGCTCTCATTTGGGTCAACACAGTTGACATACTGTAAGGTAACTTCTCGCAGATCTTCTAGAACTTCTTCAGTGGAGGGAATGATAGGTTGTTTAGAAAATTCACTCTCGTGTAAGTTTCTCTCCAGGGAGGTCTTTGGAGTAGCAGGAGAGTTAGAGTGGAGGTTTGCAAACTGCTCCAAAGGGGATTCTGCTCTCTCACGAACTCTCCACTGCAACTGGGGAGGTTTAGGTGGCTTCCTTCCTCCAACATTTGGAGTTATTTTGTTCCTGAGAGGCTGGACACGCGAAGCTTCAGAAGTTACTCTGCTGCCAAAAGGCCTACCATGACGATCCACTCGCTGATAGAAGCTCTCTCCATCTTGTTTGTAGGGTCTCGCTTCTGGGCGTTCCAAGGAGGAGTATGTTGTTTGTTTGCCCGTCTGTGAGGAGTTAAGTCGACCCACAGACCTTTCACGGTGGTCTCCCGTTGAGTAGGGATACGTCTGGGTATCATTGGTCCTCAGGGGTACCTTTGCAGTGCAGTGGCGGGTTGAGTGTGTTAGCATGTTGCATCTGGAGCAGTGGTTAGCTAGTGTTTTGTACTCAAAGGTGATTGCAACTTCTTCCCCGGTTTTGAAATCGACTACCGACTTTATGGTAAGAGGCTCCAGAGCATTAAGGAGGGTTCTTATTCTGGCTGAGATCTTTGTAATTTCATAATCTTCCATCTCTCCCAAAGCGTGAGCTATTCTGTCAGCCATGTCTCTGTGCCAGAAGTGGAGAGGCAAACCTCTGACAGTAACCCAGAAGCGGATCTTCGAAGGGAAAGTGTTGGAGATGATAGGTTCCCAACGTTCCAAGATCACCATCCAGTTATTGTGTTGGTAGGGTCTGTTGAGCAGAACACACTGAAGATCTTCATCTCTGTCAAAGCGGAATTGGAAACAGTCGCTTCCTAGGCTTGCTCCCACCACCTTGCCTCTTAGAGCCCATTTCTTTGGTAGCTGAGTGACTAGAAACTCCACTTGTTGCTCTTTAGGGTTTGTTACCCTTCCTATTAGGGTTTTGGAGTTTTCCCTAACCAGATCTGAGAAGTCAAACTCCGGGGCTGCTATGCGCTTCTTGGTGTTGTCCACAGAGCCCAAAGCCACACTTTTCCCCTTCTCTGCTGCAGTAAAACGGTAGTGTTCCCTAGTCATCGTTTTTGGTTGGTCTGTTTGTAATAGTCTGAAAGTCTTCTAACAGTTTGAGTACAAACGTGAAGAGCTATAACACTGAAGCATTTTGGAAACTGGAGGAGTTAGTGTCGACCCTAGTTCATCCAAGCTCAGCGTCTTAACATCCTGAGGGCTCTGTGTGCTAGCAAGGGAGGGCGTCTATCTCCTACTTGAAGGTGCTGCTTCTCCGGTGAGGAAGGCCGGTTTAGAATTGCCCTCCGGCGAGTTTCGCCGGGACGAGACCAGCGTGCAATGCTAGAGAGTAGCGGGAAAACCAACGGGTAAAAATGAAAGAGGGAACAATTTGAAAGTTTTTTTGCAAAATCAGAGGAAGTTTGCTAGAAAAGGAAAGGGTGCAGCATTATCCAATGAAGAAAAGGCTAAGAGTCAGCGGATAAATCTACCTATGAACATTGTTTTGGACCCTTTTATTAAACTAATTGATACATTGGTCTACATATTATTTCAGCTAGCCTATTTGTTTCCATAAATTACTCTAACAATATTTTAATACATTTATTTATTATACCCATATTTTTTGGTAACCAATGATATTATACCTCATCCCACTTCTATGCTTTTTTAGTAGAATTTATATTACACGATCATATTATACCAAATACACATAACACTTAATCTATGCTTTTTAGTAGATCTTATATTACACGATAATATTATACCTAATAAACATAATACTTCATTTAGTTGACGTAATACTATCATCTAAATCCACACTATAATTTATATTTTTATATAACACAAGCATACACTAATGTTTATATATTATAAATATTCACATATAAATCAAACCAATGAAATATAAATGCATTAGATTCTATACAAAATGTTAAAATAATGAAAATCATCAAAATTTAGATTCAATTTGGGTTACTCTGAGCAATTTATCTCTGAAATTTTCAAATAATAAAAAGATCCATTTAACTAACTATATTCCATATTTGTAGTAAATAGTTAACATACAAACCACGAATACAGTCAATATTCACCAATCTATTTTTTTTGAAACATTCACCACTCTGAATAAATCATTTCAATTTTCTATGATATATTATCAACCAAATATACCATCTTGAACGAACCGTACAGCGTTTAGAGAAAGTATATATACTATTTAAAAGAAACTTCATGTATCTGTGACGTATTAAGAAAGCTCAATCCACCAAGTATAAATTTTATTTTATTAATATGTTTAAACCCATTGTATATTTCTAAACAAAAGAAATAAATTATCTATATTAAAACTGTAGTAGTATTGATCATTTCAAAACCTATAAATTAAAATGCATAAATACAATGTATTTACATTATATGACAACTAAAATATTTTATGTAATTTTATTGACTATTATAAAGTGTATGAGAATTGTAATCATTTAGAAAAATATATATAAAGTTTTTCAGGGTATTTTCTGGGTCACCGGTGTCGGTTCACGGGTTAATAATAAGCTTTTAGGGTTTTATCCAATTTTAACTTAATAGGTTTACATTAAATCCAAATTTTGTGGAAATATATCAGTTGGTTGAGCCTATGATAGAATTCTACATGAAGTACATAAGTCAGTCTCGATTATATACGGGTTTGACTGAGGGTCCGGATCAGATATAAAAATACTACTTATATCTTGATTTGTCTACAAATCACATACCTGAAATATATTTTTAAAATTTTGATATTTTACCTGAAACCCAAAATAATAAAAAAAAAAACTCAAACACGCAACTTAAAAAAAAGACAATCTGTAATACCAAAATATTATCCAAAATAACTAAATATACAATTCAAGTATTTTGGAAACCCGATCCGGTTTCAGGTAGACTCTGACTCAAACAGAGATCCGCTGGTCCAAAAAATATCCAATAGGTAATTTTTTTTAGATCCAGACCTTAATTGAGCTGCTCGGTTTTTTGAGTCCTGATAAAATGTATGTGCCTACAAGATCTTTACATAAGAGTGTACGTACAGATTTCAAATAAACTAATTCAAAATTTATAAGAAAATCTAAGCAAATTCCTTATACAATATAACGTAATATTTAAATTTATTTATAATTAAGAAACCCGCGCTTCAAGCGCGGGTCAAAATCTAGTCAACGTTTAAAATATTATTGAAGTAAAATAAGTATACATATAAAATACTCCTAAGTTGCTGAAATCTCCAGAGTGACGTGGACGCATAAAGAACGGACATCTCTACTTTATTTTCCAGTGGTTTGACCAAGTGTTCATTAATGCTTCTACACCAAGAGGTCTGGGTTTCAATTCCGGAGAAGGCAAAATTATGCTAATTAATGGAGAACGGCTTACAAGAGATTTGCAGAATGGTGCAAGGAGTACCGTCAAGGGTGGATTCTATAGGGCGACTCAGGTAATGCAGTCAGACGTAAATCTGCATAGGGCATGTAGAATTAACGGCTGTAGAATCGTCTGTAATATTTCTCCGAGTTTGTAATAGCATAATATATCTAGTGTTAAAAAAACTAAGGAGTATTTTATATGTATACTTATCTTATACAATAACGTAGAGATATCCGTTCTTTTTTTGAGGTGCCCTTGGTTTTCAATAGTATTTACCAATCTATACCACTGTCTTATTTTAATTATATGCTTTTTATTTAATTTTGTATTTCCCATTTTCCTTTTATTTAAAAAGCAGAAAATCCTTTTATTAAAAAACAACACTTACGTTTAATATGGATAAGCCTTCCTATCGAAACCTAATGTATCATTACATGTCAACAACTACGGTTAAAAGAATCTTCAATTGCTATAAGAAACTGATTTTCATTTCTTAGACAGTATATGTACCAAATTGTTGTATATTGATAATAATGTTCCATTGACACCAAAGCTTCAACGTTGGATTCTGCAAACTTCCAAATAAAAACAATACATTCTGTTAATATCAGTGTATCGACTATGATGCAATAATTTTTACATAATAAATACAAATAATTAGAATTCTCACGTGATTACTAAATTATTGACTATGAAATTTTTAACTCTGCAACATAGTCTACCAAATTACTGAATTTGCAACGCTTTTTTAAATCAATAACCAAAATAAAAATAAAACACTAAACAAAAAGCTAAAAATTTGGCAAAAAAACTAAATTTCCGGAACTAACATAACCATATAGAATATACTAAATCATAAATACCAACCATAACATCTTAAGTCCCGAGTAAAACTTTTTTGCTAAATCCAATATGCGTACACCAATATAAATATTTTTTTATAAAATATGATTTAAATTTAATAAATTTAAACTAATTATTTTATTGTCTATTTAACTTCAATAGTTTAAAATCATTGATTTTTAAAACTGGATTTGTATCCCTATTATTAGATCCAAACTCTTAAAACTGTTTAATCACTACTTATATGTGATTTCACATACTTTCAAACAAAAAATCAGTCCACAATCAAGATATTTCAAACTCAAAGAATAAAATCACCAAATCCAAAATATAATAACAATATATTCTGTTTTAAAAATATTTTTTTGATCAATAGCGAAGTATATGCCAAGTAAAAAATCAAACCGCGTTATTCCAATTTCAAACTCAAAATATAAAACAACGAATTTCGAAATTTTTTAAAACTCAAATATCAATAAAGGTTTCAAATTATTAAGTTAATCAATAACGAAGTATAGGTTAAGTAATATTCTCTATTCACCAATTACCAATTAGTAACCAAACCTTAAACATGCTGCCTAAATATTCTCCCTCCTAACGGGGTTTATGCCAAATAACACTATTCACTTAATTTAGTAGTAAAATATATCTTATTATCTACCTACCGATATATCCTCTATCCTAACTAAAATATTCCAAAGCGATTTAAATTGTTATTATGTGATTGAAAAACATAATAAAAAATCATCAGAATATTCTAAGATAACCTATCTATTCGTAGCTATATATACTACGAAGGTCAAACAATCATCCACACAAACAAAAATTCTTTTGGTGTACGAGAATGAAAGGAATGCAGAAAATTCCGTACCTTTAAAGGATGAAACCTTATAGAACCAACTGATGCATCCAAGTGAAAGCAATCTACACCTGGAAGCAATTCAACCCGGAATTTGGTGAACTGAAATTATTTTCGCTGACAAGAAGGTAAACTGAACAAATACATAGACTAATTAATCATATTGTTTCGTTAACCTCTCGATTTTAAAGGCTTTCACGTGTCGTCTTTGTATTGCAGGGTGAAAAAATCCACATAACATGTAAACAAACCTTTTTTTTGATCAAAAAAAAAGTTTGGGGAGTAAATGTTGTGTTGGTGAGTGGAAGATCGAAGACTATTGCAAAATTTTCTGTAAGTGATGCATCTGACCAAAAAGAATACTTATCTTTAGTTTTTGATACTTGATTCTTTCTCTGACTTAGTTGTCTTGAACCAAAGTTCATACAAAAATCCTATAGAAAAATTAACAAAAGTTCCATTAGAAATTAACATATACAAGAGAGTCACGGAAGAAGAAAATACTAAAAGCTCAAAATGATAATGAAGGACAATATGTTATGGAAAAATACTATCATGTATTGTGCTAGATTTCATGCTTGCTATATATGAAAGTATTTTTTTCCAAATAACTATATTCTTCTGAAATAAGATCCTATATAACAGCAATTTCATTAGAAAATATACACTATATCATTAAAAGCATCGCCATCATATATTCTCAATCTAAACATATTGATTAGATTATACAATATAATTTTCTTTTTCAGAGTAAAATCAACCCGAAAAAAAATTACATAACACATCATTGCTTTTGTTGTTCTACCAAAAAATAAATCAAACAATAGCTCTTTTCTTGAACAACAATAGCTCTTACTCTTTCCAGAACAAACATAATAACAAGTTTACTTTTTCTTATTTCTTATAGTCCTTTTTTACATAATAAGGTCTTCACTTCACAATTTTTGTCCTGCATCTCAAAATTACGAAACTATTAAAAGAAGAAAACAAAATTGTAATTTATTTGAAACCATCTCTATATCTAAACCTTACTTTTATGTTATCCGTTCTAAAAAAATACCTTCGTTATCTGAAGTTAACACAAGCTTTAGACCAAAAAAGTTAACACAAGCTGCCTAACGGATCCGGACCGACCGATAATACTATTTTATTAAAACGATCTGGTTTATTTTGCATGTCAATACATACACCAGTTAATAGATTGAATCAAAAATTTAAGAAACTAGAAATCTGTAAACTAAACAAAAACTTACCGATCATGAGGTGGGTGAATGTTTGAATGATCTCTATCTTGGAAGATTTGCTTCCTAAAAATATCGTCAATTCTAGATTTGGAGGATAATACCACACAACAGAAATTGTGTGGTAGTAAAAACACATTTCATTTGTTATAAGCTTATACAAATAATGCTCATCCAAAACATAGAAAACACTACTAAAAAATCTATGCAAAATACATCATATATTTTTTACATACAAACATTAAATACAATAATTATTCATAAATAATAGTATGATATGAAATTTATAGATCATATTTTACAAAGATACAATCCCGTGCTTTAAAAGCACGGATCAAAATCTAAGGATATATATTTAGATCATATGTTTTATTGTTCTCTAATCAAATAATTTTTTTTTCAACCATTCACAATACTAACATTTTGTATATATGAAAGCGAACATAAATTTAAAAAAACAACTTTTAACAAAAATCATTAAGACACTTGATATACATTTTATGTTGAAACACATAATATATACAAACATAAATTTGCCAAATAAACATACCCGCCATTGTCATTTTCTCAAAACATAAATTAAAATCTCAACTATTTAACTCGGTATATTATCAAAACATGAGTTACAATCTAAAACATGTAACTCGAATTAGTATTACGTATCGTTATAATAGTATAGATTATACTTCAAAACCAAACTATACAATGTTTGATATTTAAAATTTACAGGAAACAAATCCCGTACTTCTAAAAGAAACATAACCGTCCTTTCAAAGATTGCTTGCTACGCTATCTGTCGGTAAGATTGTACGTTATCATGTATATATATATATATATATATATATATATATATATATATATGTTGGACCAAACCAAATTTATTAACGACAATCGATCTCAACCCGGATACTCATGCCTAAACACACTTATAAAAAATCGAACAAGAGCATAAATTTAAAACAAAAATTGTCCCGCCCTCTAAAGGGCGGGTCAAAATCTAGTTGAGCTTATATTCTCTTTTTTTGTTCAGACCAAATGTGCATTACGAATATCAACATAGCTAACATAGCCGACCCTTCCCTTCCCCGAAGCCTCCTAAGATGAATTTCCTGTAACACTTTCTTTCCCCATTGATTTGCACCTTAAATCCGTTCATTTACATGCTTCATCCCACTCCTCCCACTCTATAGCATTTAATCGACCTCACCATCTTCATACGCAACCGGCCGCCATTACCAGGAAAGCTTTCAAAGAGATGATAAACTTCAGAAAAACAAACCTAGCTTATTGGCCCAATGACGAGTTCCAACAACAAGGTCTCCATTTCAATATCTAATATTTCTTTTTAAAATTATTGCAGATTTTAATTTATTGTTATTATCAAAAAAGTTTATGGAATATGAAATGGATTATATATAAATATAATCTATTTAAATGTATTATAGGCTCCAACAACAAGGTCTCCACTTCCTTTTTGTCCGGTTGTTAGTGTCTCTTTTTCTGACTATATTCTCACAGGTTTCCAGAAGAAGACACAAGAGAATGATTTTGAAGATATCAGTGAGATTATTAAAGCACTTAACATAATGACTTTGCTATTAGGACGACCGGATTCTGGAAAATCAACTTTGCTTCTGGCTCTCGCAGATAAAAGTTTAATCACATGAATCATATGTTTGATATCTCTTTTTAATTTAATGGTTACATGTGTATTAAAAGGTTTTACTAGATTTTTGACCTGCGTTTAATAAGCGCGGATATTATTTTTATTGTTTTATTTACTAATGGATCGATAATTCTTTTGTTTTAACTATATAAAATGTCACATGATCAAGTTTCAATTATGCGGGTCTTTTATTTGTTACTTAATTATATAAAAGTGCGAGTATATGAATTGTAGATTATTTCTATAAGTTAAACATAAGTCATATGATTAAATTATATAGAATAATAAATTTTATAGTGTGTACAGTATGAATAAATTTTTACATACAATGTCTAACACAATCATTTTTGTTTTAAAAAAAGTTAAACAATGGTTGTACCTGAAACTTTTACTTGAGAAATATTTTATATTTAACAGTTATATTTTCCATAAAATATTTCAAAACATATAAAGTGGCCCAATTTTTTTTTAGTTTTGTGATAAAGTCGTAAAATAATTAGTTAGAAAATTTTAATAACTAATATTTCTTTTTAAAATTATTGCAGATTTTAATTTATTATTATTATCAAAAACGTTTATGGAATATGAAATGGATTATATATAAATATAACTCATTTAAATGTATTATAGGCTCCAATAAAGTTTCTGAAATTTATAAGAATGGTGTTGTGTTTACTATTGTAAACACTTATACTTGAAGTTATAATCAAAATATTAAAGTTAGGTTAATCCTAATATTAGTACTTGTTCTCAAATACTAATCTTATCTAAGGATTAATCTTGGTTTAATTAAGAATTAATCTTGATTTAATCTTGGTTTAGTTGAGAACTTATCTTGAATTAATTAAGGAGTAATCATGATTAATTGAGTACTAATCTTGGATTAATTAAAGATTAATATGAGATTAATTAAGGATTAATCTAGAATTAATTAAGAACTGATTATGATTAATTATGGATAAATTAGTGACTAATTTTGTAATAATTATGGAAGTAAAATCATGTGAAGTTTTATTATTATTCGCTATTCCTAAAGTCTCCGCATATATTGTGACTTGATCCCGCGAATGGAACAAGATCATGAAGACACTATGATGGTGTAGCACTCTGGAGACTGTGTACTGCATGACGATGTCACATTTCTATTCCTCGCGCGGTAAGCAAACCATGAGAACATGGCGAATGACGCTTTTCTTTTCGAAAGATTTAAGTTTGTACAAGAAAAGGAAATTCTTTATATTTAAGAAAATAGAATATTGTAAGAATATTTATTGTTAAACAATATATGGTAAAAGTTCTAAATTTTTTATTTTCTATTTGGTAAATATCCTTTTATCTTGAAAATTTGGTTAAATTCTTAAATAGATGATTTTGCTACAATTTTAATTTATGATATACAAGGGAAATTGAGATGTATAGCCACAAAACAATTCATAATTAACTGTATAACCAAAAAATAAAGTACCTCAATTATTTATGAAATATATACTATATTACCCTTTTGTTTACCGGTTAAAGAAAGAGAAAACATATTTTTCTTCTTTTTCTTCGATTATCATCTACCACCATTCTTCTTCTATCTCCACCGCCTTATCTTCTGTCACTCTCATCACAAATTCTAATCTGTGTTTTGTATTTATTTTGTCTTTAGTCAATACTTTTTTCTATAATCAATATCTCATTTTTTCATAATTATTATCATCTCATTCATATTCACATTCATCATTGAGCTACCATAGACATAGCCATCACTACCAACCCAGATCCATAATCTCTACTATATATGTCGTCTCTGCTTCTGAAATCTACAGATCGTGATGGCATTACGCGGTTAAGTCGCCCTCATTTGTCATGTAAGTTTTCGGTTGTACTATGTTATTTGAATAACATGTACTATGCTATTTCGTTTATTACTATTCTATTTTGATAATATTTTATATTATGCACTATGTGCATATTTTGATATTTAGGTTAGGCTTTATATTTTCTTTTATGGTTTAGTGGTTAGTGTTTTGGATATAGTTTAACGGAAGATTTGAGTTAATTTTAGGATAAGCATAACCTCATTCTTTGCAATCATGGACATTTCAAAATTTAAAAAGTAATATATACTATGTTATTTCGCTTGTTACTATTCTATTTTGATAATTCTTCATATTATATACTATGTGCATATTTTGATATTTGGATTATGGTTTATATTTCATTTTAGGGTTTAGTGATTAGTGTTTTGGGTTTAGTTTATGGAAGGTTTGCATTGACTTTAGAGTGAACATTACCTCATTCCCTACAATTAAAGACATTTCAATATTTGAACATTAATATGTACTATGTTATTTCGTTTGTTACTATTCTATTTTGATAATGGTTCATATTATGTACTATGTGCATATTTGATATTTGGGTTAGGGTTTATATTTTCTTTTAGGGGTTTAGTGACTAGTATTTTGAGTTTAGTTTATAAAATGTTTGGATTGACTTTAGAGTAAACACTACCTCCACTATTAGTAAACTACTTTTTAATTTCATTAATATGAACTATTCCATTTATAATGTTCTATTCTATTTACTCTGTTCATCTTCTTCCACAATATTATCTATTTCTCCGATCATTGCAGTCATAGCATGGCCAACATCGTATGAAAGATGACTGCTTCTTTTTGGATTGACGATCTCTGTTTCATCTGTAATCACTCTATCGTAATCACCATCTTCATAGTTACTGTCACCGCCAGTTCGATAATCACTGCCACCGTAATCATCAACATCTTTTTTAACCATTTTCTTTCCATTGTAATTTTCATTAATCTTACAATAATCAACATCACCATAAAGTTATTGATCACAATTTTTTTTCAATTACTGGCAACCGGTTGAAAAGAGGGACAAAACCGAGAAAAAATGGCACAAATGCTAGCAGATCTAATAACGTCAAAATCAGTGCTATATCTTTAATTTTGTTCTCAAATATGGCTATTTGGCCAATAAACCCATGATACAATATATAGAAAAAAAACCAAAAATGTTAATTGAAAAAGCTGAAGACCGGATTTACAAAGAAAACTATCTTCGTTTCTGTCACTCTGACAGAAGGACACAACATCTAAAAAAAACTTCCTTCAAAAAAGAAAATATATCCTAAAACAGAGCTCTCTTTTCGTTTTTTGAAAGAAACCACATTTTTAGTTGTCTTCCTGTTTTAGACAACATTTCCGCGTGTGGTTGCGATTGTTCGGCGCGGTAAAAAAGCGTTCGGACGTGGTCGGAGCTTCTCTGCATGGCGGTTTGCTTCCGAGGGAGTACGGCAAAGATATCTACCGTCGTTGCTCTTCTTCCCTCATCCTGGATGTTAAATGGGGAGATTGACAAAAGCTTTTCTGACCATCTCTCTCCTTCTTCTTGTTTGTGTCTCCGTTGAGATTATCGCTCGTGACGGTGCCAATGGCTTACGATCCTCTATTTCCGAGGAGGCTCACGGTGGCGATGTGGTAAATTCATTCTCCTTGTTTCATTGGTCAAATCTTGATTTAGGTTTAGGTTTTGTTTTCTTGACGAACATCTCATTTCTGATAGGCAGAGCAAACATGGATACATTGTCGAAAAGGAGTTAAAGATAAGAACAAAGAGTGTATTGTCTACATCTCTCGTGAAGCAGCAGCAGCCGCAGCAAATGGGTACGTAAAACTATCCGTCTTAACCGGAAGAAACATTGGTTCGAGAGGAAAGACCGGTTATCGGCATTGGTTTGGACCTCTTCTTGATTCTACTACAAGCTATCCAAGAAGGAAGCTGATCAGTAAGAAAAAGAAGTTCACAGTATCTGCTCCAAACTTCGTGCTTGGTCCTGCACCAGGTCCTGCTCCAACCTCTCCAAGTTACGACCGTACACCATCAACCTCTTCTTCTCATTCGCCGGTTGAGTCACCCGATGAATCAAACTCTGCTCCGGTTAAGAGAAAACCGAGCGTTGTTGCTCCTAGTCAAAGTCCTCCTCCACAGGCGAAGAAATATGATATTTTGATAGAGCTTATCATCGCTGTTGCTTCAACCGCTGTATTAACCTTCGTTCTAGTTGCACTGCTGTTCTTGTGTTGCTTTAGACGCAACCGCGGTCCTAGAGATGGACCAAGAGATGAAGGACAGTTTCTACATTTAGCTGCTTTATCACCTGGTAAGGAATGATGCTTTTTTTAATCAGAGAGAGAACGGTTCATGATCAAATTTCTTTTTGAAGATTACATAGACACAAAGCCCCCAACTATAACTCTTATATTTGCTCTTTCAGGATCAAATGAGACATCTCCGGCCGTTGCAAACCCGAGCAGGAGATTTTTCAGTGCTGTTTCCAAAAAGAAATCGTTTCTTTCAAGAATGTCTCTAAAGAGAAGTGGCCATGATCAGTTTCCAACAGCTCCAGCGTCAACATCCTCTGGAAATCATCCTCCATTAAAGCTTCCCCCGGGAAGATCAGCAGCTCCTCCTCCTCCTGCAGATCCAGCTCCACCACCTCCACAGCCGCCGCCACCTCCTCCTCCTAAATCAAAGCCTCCTCCTCCACCACCTAAACGTGTTCGTCCTCCACCTGCACCACCTAAAGGGACTGCTCCAAAGCGCCAAGGTCACAGTTTATCTGGAGATGCTTCTGATGTTGATTCTGAGACTGGTGCTCCAAAGACAAAACTTAAACCGTTTTTCTGGGATAAAATGGCTAACCCTGATCAGAAAATGGTCTGGCATGAGATCAGCGCCGGCTCATTCCAGTTAAACATCTTTCTTTGTACACTTCTGTAAGTTTTTTTTTCTACTGGGCTTACCTAACTTACCTTCTGCTTTTGTAGGTTCAACGAAGAGGCGATGGAGTCACTGTTTGGTTACAATGATGGGAACAAAAACAAGAATGGTCAAAGAGGAGAATCATCTAAAGACTCTGCTGTCCAGTATATACAGATAATTGATCCAAGAAAAGCTCAAAACTTATCTATTCTTCTCCGAGCTTTGAATGTAACAACAGAGGAAGTCGTCGATGCCATCAAAGAAGGTAATGAGCTCCCGGTGGAGCTCCTCCAAACATTGCTGAAGATGGCTCCAACTACTGAAGAAGAACTCAAACTTAGACTATACTCAGGAGATGTTAACCTACTTGGCCCTGCAGAGCGATTCTTGAAGATTCTTGTTGATATACCTTTTGCATTCAAACGTATAGAGTCGCTTCTATTCATGATCTCACTTCAAGAAGAAGTCTCTGGCATCAAAGAATCGCTCTCAACTCTAGAGGTAAGCCTAAACTGACACAAATTAATAACCTTTATCAGGGTCGGATCTGGTCACAGGCAAGCCAAGTGAACATTGGTCTCCACCTTAAAAAATATTCAGAAGTTTTACATATGCACAAATTCTCAAATTTTGAAAACAAAAAAGAAAAAAAATTACTGAAGTTCTTAAAAGATGTTTGAAACTGGGGCTTCTGCGTTCACAGCTGTGAGTTCCGCCACATGAGTTCGAATTCTGGCCACTGGTGAATTAACTTTTCGGTATCGCCAGAGATAGAGGACCAACATGTGTCAACACATGACTAGTGGTCAACACATGACTAGTCAGGACCACTTCTGTTTGAAACCCCAAAACTTCAGACCCGGCTTGCCCTTCAAACAAGACTACACATAACTAATATCCCTGTGTTGTGTCTTGTCTTTGTCTCAGGTGGCTTGCAAGAAACTGAGGAACAGCAGACTGTTCCTGAAACTACTAGAAGCAGTTCTCAAGACAGGAAATCGAATGAATGTGGGAACATTCCGCGGTGACGCACAAGCTTTTAAACTAGACACGCTCTTGAAACTCTCAGACGTCAAAGGAACAGATGGCAAAACCACACTTTTAAACTTTGTTGTCCTTGAGATCATTCGTTCCGAAGGAGTTCGGGCTCTCCGCCTCCAAAGCAAAAGCTTCTCGAGCGTAAAGACAGAGGACAACAACAGCACAGACTCAAGTCCACAATCGGTGGAGCGTTACCGAAGCACGGGACTCCAAGTGGTTTCGGGACTAACCACCGAGCTCGAAGATGTCAAGAGAGCAGCAATCATAGATGCTGACGAATTAGCTGCGACGCTGACGAATCTAAGCGGCTCGCTGACTAGTGCTAGGGAGTTTCTGAAGTCGATGGAGGAAGAGAGCGACTTCGAGAAAGCTTTAGCTGGGTTTATAGAGCGTGCGGATGGTGATATTAAATGGTTGAAGGAAGAAGAAAAGAGGATCATGGCGTTGGTTAAAAGCTCTGCCGATTATTTCCATGGCAAGTCAGCTAAGAACGAAGGGTTGCGTTTGTTTGCTATAGTGCGTGACTTCTTGGTCATGTTGGAGAAAGTTTGTAGTCAAGTTAAGGAAACTACCACAACTACCAAGACAAGGAATCATTCGGGCAAGAAAGAAACTGAAGTGTTGCAACCGTCGACGGATAACATTCAACAGCGTTTGTTTCCGGCGATAGCTGAACGGAGAGATGACAGTTCCGATGATTCAGACGATGAGTAGTTCTTCATCTTCTTAGTTGTTTTCTCTTTATCTTCCGGCTAAACTTGCTGTCCAAGTTTGTTAGCAAAATATTCAGACCAAACTGTAACAATATTATTATTATAATATACTTTTATGCATCTATTGTATATTTGTATATTCCTTCTTTTAATATAATCTGGGTGACAACCTTTATAATATATAGATTCAGGGACAAAAAGAACATAAGAGCTATTTTTACTTAATAAGATATCAAAAAGATGCAAAGCTAGTCAGATTATTTTCTCCTCTGAAAATTATGTGAGCCTGAAATCTAACAATGGTTCCTAACACAAAAGTTATTTATCAATTTCCAAAATCATATTTGAAATGTGGCAAAAGCTATACAATAAGAATTTGAGGGGGAAAGCGCTGCTCGAGTGAGGCTCTTTGCTGCGAATGGCACTGCTTTTGCTTTGGTCATAATCGATAAGAGACTATTTCTAGTAACTGTGTGTTGCATCCCTCGTCTGCTTGCTTTCCCAAAAAAGGGAATAATAAAAAGGTGTCCTACCTAACTATCCCATGTCGCTTGAAAGACATGCCGTCTGCTTCTTAGCCACTGCAACAGTTCTCTATCTAGTGACGAGTCGTTGAGGACAGCATCGAACATCGGGCTTCCAAATACTCCCGGGTTGCTTTTGAACATCCATATTTTATCCTTGGCCCACGGTTTTTGAGGTTGCTTTAACTGTGTACATAGGAAAAAATAAACATGTCAAGGACAAAGTGAAGACACATGAAAATGCACTTCGGAAGTGGGTCAAAGTAAGGACTTTACCATCTGTGAAACCATGGTTTTCACCGTTTTTGGGCCATAAACACGATGCTTTGATGGTTTCTGGGCCTTTGCGTAGAAGGAAGCAACGTCGGGTAAAGACAAGCACCCTCTGGTCGCTTTCACCAATGTAACATCTGGATCAGTATTTGTCTGTTCATACCAGTAAATTAGCTGCCCAAGACAATAGTTCTCCCCATAAGTTTTCCTGTACTCCTTTATGCTGTCACCTAATTTCTCCGCATACTTGGTCCCCAAATCTAAAGGGCTAATGTGTACAGGAGAAGAGACAAAGGACTTATATTCCTGCCACATATCCAAGACCCATCTGTCAGAAAAAAGTTCAACAAGATTTTGCCTTCTTTTGTCACTTAAGATTATACGGAACAACTTACCCAAACTTTGAAAAAGCACTTCGTATAGGCATATATGTGTATTAAATCAGCTGCAGCATCATTCCGACACTTGTACGTACAAGGTAGATCTCGGATCTCATCTCTCAACCTTCATGGAGATTTTTTTTTTTTTTGATATAAGGATATACTGTTTCCTAAAGTATAGTGTTTCAAGCATAAGTAATATGATTGATGCACTAACCAAAGTAATGATCTCTGAAGCTCCTCAAGGACATCTGCAGATCCGGATGGATCATGGGCACGAATTTTGTATCTAAGTTCATCAACAATGCCTTCCTCCACGTGAGGTGATAGGCACTGAAGCATCTCCTCAACTAAGGAGCCATCCCCGTTCCATAAAAGAGAGACTGTTTCTTCAGGAGTAAGCCTCTGCAGCGGAGGAGGAGCCTTCTTTGGATCATCCCCAAACACACGTCTCATAACATATCTTACCTGTGCATAACACTTTTCAGAGACTAGCTTCGTTTGGGGATAACATTTTTACAAACACTTGCACAAAAAATGTGAAAAGTAAAGACGAAAACACTAAAGAGAGATTGCAGTAACCTTGTCAAGTGTGACAGCCAAATTCTGTAGCCTCTGATTGTAGACACCCTCAGCCTGTATCATCAAAGTTACAGATATAATCAGCTATTGAAGTTGGAGAAAAAAAATCAAACCCCTTTTACTACATCCCAAAGCCAGCAGAGTTTCATATCACAAAAGACATGACCTATTGAAAGAACCTGCAAAAAAAGATTAAAAGAATGATAATCTGACCTGAACCTCAGCATCACTTTTCTCAACATCAAGGTGCACGTCTGAGAAATATTTTCTCTTTTCTTCCATATTATGCTTAAGAATTTCCTCTGGAAGCTTAGTTCTCTCGAAATTGATGAATCGCACCTTTATGCACAAGAAACTTTCTGTCAGAAGTTGTAATCCCATCAATAGTTCTGCGATAAACTAACATAAACTGATTCAAGACTAACCAGACGAGCAGTATACGCAATCACCCAATCTGGCAGACCACCAAGCAAACAACTTCCCAGTCCAGCTCTTCCCAACTCAAGATAATCTTCTTCTGAAACTGAATTTAGCATACAAGCTTCTAGCATCAGTTTGTGTCGATCCAGCAGACCATGCCATTCCTTTAATACCTGTTACAAATATGGTTCATAAAAAACTAAATCAACAATTCAGGGACAAAAGAAGATAAACTTCGGTACAAAGAAACTAATTAGTCGTTAGTGAACAAGCACAACATCAAACCACTAAGCCAAGCACACAGCAAAGATCTAGCCCTTTTAAACTCCATTAACAGAGTCGATATCATTACCCTCATGTATCTTTGATACCAGTAACATAATCATATATGTATATGTTAATAGCACAATTACCTTCTGAAATGCACCTTCACCAGTGAGATTCAAGTAGCTGCCTCGGCATACTTGGCTACCACATAAGCAAACAGACGCTTCATATTCTTCCTTACTCTGTTGCAGGTATAAGTATCGTTCTTTAGGGAACATAAAGATTAACCCAACGAATTAATACTTTCTTATAGTAGGAACTTGATAAGAGAGGGAAGAACAGACCTCAGTTACTGAGTTATAATCAAAAGTTATCTCTTCGCCATACTCAATAGGACGTACTGAATAGATGCCAATCTGGTAGTGTCCATCCACCGCAGTAACCCTAGAAGCACCAGATGACAAAGGAGGGTGGGGTGAGTGAACCGTTTATAACCTATTATTAGATAGGAAGACAGTCAAACGACTCAAGCAACAGGAGTTCCACTCCCAATTTCCGAAATGCATGTATACATTGGTAAACGAACGAGACTCACCAAATGCGTATCAGCAGAGCAGATACAACCATAAGCAAATGTTGGTAAGTGTATCCAGACAAACTTTGTGAACAAATAATTGATATGTGTGCATTGATCTGAGTATACTTAAGCAGGCTAGTTTATGCATGCATCATGTATGACACTAATTATTATGACGGTCTGCTCTCAGAATCAAAAATTCTGGAAGTAATGGATGATTGCAGAATGAGAGAATTGAACTTACTTAGCTTCACAGTTCGGTCGGCAAGAGTGACAAATTCGACTAGCATAATTAGCCTTGTGCATGGCATCAACAACAACTAAATCATATCCATCAGCATCACCCTGCCGTGCAACATAAAAAGTAAGAAAATGGTCTAAAAAAATAAATACAAGCCCAAACATCATCTTTTCTTCATACCTTTGGTCTCTCAAGATATATATTGTAAAACTCTGGTGCAGGATCAGTTTTGTTTTCCTGTAAGGAACGAATCCCATCTTGCTTCTCAAACCACTTCCAAACAGGATAAACCTACAATATCCAAAACATACGTTCAGAGTTCCCTTTCAGAGAATGTTCCACAGCACCCAGAGAATTTCAGAAATGGTGCAGCTGAGTAACTGATAAAACATAAAAACTGCAAAGCTGCAGACCCACCTCTCCAAGAAATTCAACAACAAAATCTTCTACTACAAAACCACTTTGTTTGTTGCACACCACACCGAGGCCCTGCTTGGACAAAAAAGTAGCAGATCAACAAAAAAGTCCTAAATAAATTGATGATTACCCTATGAAAGAATGACAGAGCTATACCTTCCGATAAGACACATAATTATCATCAGAACGACTTTCTATAGCCTTTAAGATGCCTTGACACATCCTCATTGTTTGTATATCACACTCTTCACGAGCATTCTCTTTGAGCTCTTCAATCACAGGCCTTAAAGGGAATACCATGGGGGTGTTACCAGATCCAGTGAATAACCTAGCTTGCCTGTTCAGGGTACGTAAGACTACATCTTCTATAAACGAATGTTTATCCTGCAGTGACCAGTCCAATTTTGGCATTGAATCAAGTAAGAGGTTATGAGTGTAAGGATCGATTCCATAAACCTCTTGCTCTAAAACCTCGTTGCCAAGAAGCTTTCTTGGTTTATACTTCTTGACTTCGGGAAGTTCCATATCTAACTCTTCAGTGCCATTTTTTTGTGCATTAAGCTTCTCAGCATAGTCTTCTGGCAGAGAAACCCGCATCTTTCGTTGTACCTCCTCCTCGTCGGCTACAATTGTGTACTCTTCAATCACTTCATATTTCCTAGTGACTGGTGGCACAAGACCAGCTTTGGTCATACGTGCACCCCATTCTCGTTCTTCGATCACAGAATCAAAGGACTCATCTGCTGTGAAGTATTTTTCGACACGTGAGTCCTGTGATCGAACTTCTGAACGGATGTCGGTTTCACTTTCTGAAGCTGAAGCTGGGCTATAACTGTCATTCTCAGAGAGCTCAGAAGATGTTTCACTTCCGGAACCAAATGATTTACGATTCAGTTTAGACAAACGCCTTTTGATTTCTCGGTCAGATGCATATTCTCCGTAGTCCGACGCACCATTTACACCAAACGTGTCACTAGTCCTGCTCATGTACTTCTTTTCAGTTACTGATTTACTCAACTTCTTGTTGTACTTCGAGGCAGATGAGAACCCTGAGCCATCTTGCCATGACTTCATTAGTTCATCTCTTCTGTATGAAGAGGTAACCATAGAGACCTCTTCTAAACGTGTGGCAAGTTGAATAAATGGTACGATGATTCGGTTCATGTCTTTGGAGCCTCCCCGATTCCTCCCTCTGGATACATAAGATAAAATCAGAAGAAAGTTACAAAGCCACGAGTAAAGAAGTAAATAGAAAAAAACCCTACCTTTATTACAACAGACTACACCCTACTTGAGAACTACGAGCCTAGTAATGAAAGTCTGAAGACCCAGCACGTGGGAAGAAAACGGTTATTAACTTGAGAAATTATAATACATAATCAAGAAAGGACATCAGCAATTCTACATATTGTTTGGCAAGCAGAAGATCAGTAGCAAAGATGTTGCGTATCTATAATTTGCAAGAAAAGATTTGAAGTATCATTGGCATAATCAACGAACTAAAGAAGTCAACCCAGACAAAGAAGAAGGAAGCCTTACTTAATTGCTTCCCTGCACATCCGACTGATATCCTCCTTGACAGATTTCAAACCATGACTAACGTAGTAACCGTTTTTCATTTTTTCCTCTATTTGAGCAACCTGGTAACCAAAATTACACTAAGATTAATTTTAAACTGATGGTAAAGAAATGAGAGAAGACATAATATTGAGCATACACGAAAACCAGAAAGCACCTTTGAAGTAAAGAAGTCAAAAGTATTCTGCTTCATGATGCCCCTAAGGCTTGAAGCAAGGAATTCCTCCACTCGCTTATACCCATGTTCTGACTTTTTAACCGCCCATCGCCTGATACGAGCATCCCTGGATAGAATTGCCGATGATTTCCTTGCATCATACAATTTTGAGCGTTTATATAAGCTTTTACGGAATAACTGATTGGCTGAGTCTCGCTTTTCCACTCGATCGAAGTAATCTTTAAGGTTACCAAAATCATCTGTATCACCTCCTATGCCCTTAGACTTGGAAACATCTGTAGTCTGTTTCAAACTCCTTAACCTGGAACTCAACTCACCTGATCGAGGATGCTGGAATTTGAGCCAGCTTACTTTTTTATAGTTCGATGTCAAATCTCCAAACTGGGAGCAGCCTGTGATGTTTACAGAAGATATATGGGGAAATAAACGAAGAACTTCCTCAAGCATGCTGGAAGTCACGTTTGTGCAACCAACCAGAATGACAGTGTCTATCTTCTGCGTGTTGTAAGTATTCTGCAAGAGAATGTCATGTTAGATCAGTGAAAGTACGAAATTGCTCAAATACTGTAAACGGAAAGCATAGAGTGCTCACCATGATACTCCAGAGCCTAGAATCTGTGCAGTTGGGACCCAAAGAAGATAAGTCAACTTGTCTTGAAATATCCTTGTATGAATCAACTGTGGCTTTCCAATGTCTACAAGTCATGGATGCAAATGCAAGTGATTTTACATCATATCTCAACAAATGAAACACCCGTGCTAACGCATGACCATCTAACAGATCCCAGTAAATCCCCACGGTGCGAGAAGATCCACTTCCTTCTACATGGAAGGTAGCGTCCCCACATAAATCCTCAAATGCAACCTCATCCTTATGAGACACATCATCCACTTCAGAATGGTCCCCACTTTCACCAGCCATCAATCGAGCTCTTTTTGAATAGGAGGAATCAAACTCTGAGGTTTATGAACCAAAAAACAAAAGAGAGAAGAGAATTAATGTTCAAAACATATGAAAGCTGGAGTTAAACACTGTTATAACAGAAGGGATAAAGAAAAGGAAATATCCACCCAAGTTCAGAAACCAATAATAACTTAAAGAAAGGCATGACCTAATAGGAGGAATGGAATGGCATTAAAATACTGGCAGTAATGCATACCTGAAGAGTGGTACATGTACTTGTCAGTCTCTTTCTTTGGATGTCTTCCATTGATCCAAGAGTCTACAACATCGTTTATGGCAGCAGAAAATTCCCGACTCTTGAATGTTTTCATAACCAATTGATGGAGTTTCCCACGGAAATAACCAAGGAACTGAGGGTGAATACTATGGAATGAGCTTAGACTTGTGTCCATTTCAGAATGCTTGAAATCCTGCGACTCTGAGACAACAAGGCTTTGACAATTTGAAGGCAGAGCTGTTTTTTTTCCCTGGAGCTTGGCACTGGTTTCAAGAGTTTTTGTGATAGAAGTAACAGGTACCCAAATTTTATCAGATTCCCTGAAGACACTACTATGGTTCTTTATTATACCTTTATCAACCAATATCTGGAGCCCTGAAAATGGCAGAGGTCCTTGTTCTTGACCAGCACCATCTATATAGAACCAATCACCCAAATGCAATTGCAAATCATCGACTGTATACAGACGATCTGTAGGGGTATTAACAGATGCGCCGGTTCTCCAACCCCCCTGCAAATCTTGACTACCGCAAGATGTTGATTGAGAAATAGTTTCGACTGATTCCCACTTAGAATCACTAGATGCAGGGGATGAACGAGAATGCCTTGAGGAGCACTTTTCCCTACCACGAACTTTTACTTGGGGATCAGGAACCGATGGAACTTGATCATTTACGACCAATGAGTTAAGCCTAACTACAGAAAGCACACTAGCCTTGACTCCCCTCGCCTGGTTTCTCTCATCTACACCAGAAAAAGCCCACAGGGGAAGTTCCAGCTTAGAGCTGCTTCGAGGATAATACAAATCATTTTTGTGATGCCTTCGAGGATCCTCATAACCAGACTTCTGCATCAGGCATAGTGGGAAACCATCATTCAGAACCAATTTCTTTTTGTAATATATATCTTGGGAAGCTTCATCGCGTCTTATCCAGTCCCCTCCCTTGCAAGACCAACGACCTGAAAACCAGCTGCTTATCTCGTTGCTCTCAGAACCATCAACAATTTCTGACTTCAACTCTTCGATATCCCCTGTGTTGGGCTCTGAACGCCCCAGCGACTCATCCCCTAACAACTGATCTACCACTAGATAGTAGCACCAGGTGATATCTGCAAATACCAGAGCAGAACTATTAAATAGCGTCATGTTAAACATGCAGCTAAACAAAAAGCTATGATTATTAAAACTTGACGTCTAAATGAATCTCCATTTTCATGCACAAACCATCATATGGCAGTAGGCGGCTATTACATCTTTAACAAACATACAACACTTCCAAATAGTACAAACGAACTAATATAGATATAACTGGCCATATAACATATCTATCATAAGTAGATATAAACACTCGTATCGTTCTGTTTTCTCAGAGACAGTAGGTGAAGTAGGCAAGGTTAGGAATATAAACTGCCAGAAATAGAAAAAAGCATATCATGCTATAGTAAACGTGTAAGTGGTGCCAACGAAACATACCTTCAGGACTCACAAATCTTCTAGTCTCTTCAAGCTCAACTTTAATCTGCATGGCTTCTGCAAAGTGATAAAAATAAGCCTATCTTAGGTATGGTGTAGAAGCTCCAGGATACAGTAAATAATTTACAAAGAAAATGCTCCAGATATTTGCTAGCTTTTTGGGCTGAAAAAGCATAAAATCTGTGGCCAGAAAAATAAAATAGTACATTAATTACAGTACCTCCAAGTGTTTCAAGTTCCCTTCCGGGGGTGATAGTACAACCCTCCATGAGACTAGCGATCCTTTTATCAAACTGAAAATCTTCATGATGTTCTACTAAAAGTTCCTTAGTATCTGGTATAGACACTGATTCAGGCAATGAATATCCAGCTTCTTGGTCCATAGGAACTGCTTCGGCAGAATCTACAATGTCTTCTAATAAATTACCAGGCGCTTCAGGAGGATTGACGAACCTTGTCACTGCATCTGACACGACCGATGGAAAATTTATGTTGACCATAGGAGATGTTGCATTTTCAATAGTGACCCACCTGTTGTTGTCTGCATGTTTAATCATATGGTCAGAGAAAAGAATGCCTTGCTCCACAAGATCTTTAAGCTCGGACAGCTTTGAAGGCCCATTTTCCATGCCATAGTAATCAAGATAAAACCACTTCCCCATAGAAGAATCAGCCGCCACAGACTCTTTTCCCTTTGCAGGCTCGTGAGGTGGTGTATCACAAATGTCCATATCTACCTCCATTGATGGCAACTCTTCAGTAGGAGCTTCAGAAACTTGTACAGGCTCGTTTCCCTTTGCACACGGACTTGGAATCTTGGATGAATCACAAATAGAACTTTTTTCAACCACCGAATCATTGTTGTATAAAATGTTTTGACCTTGCAATTCTTTGCTTGATGAAGCCGACTCTTTCCCATTAGAATCCCTGTGTCTGTACTTATGCTCAAGCTCCGTGGCAGCCTGAGAATCCCTCCTCTCCCTAACTCCACTTTTCCTGCTTATTTCCCTATGGCCATTACGTCTGTTACGATCGCTCTGGGGATCTTCCCTATAGTTAGAAGTACCATCCCTACGATCACTGGACCACTCAGAGTAACTTGGACTTCTTCTATAATCATGGTGCTGGCTGCGATCATGGGGAGACCTTTTACCAGCATGTGAAGACTTCTCAAAGATGTATGGCGACCTCTCCCGGGTATATGGCGACCTCTCCCGATGGAGTGGACTTCTATCCCTGTGTTCATGGTACCTAGACCGGTCATGTGGAAAAAGTTCAGATCGTGCAGGACTGTGCCCATGTCTGTCTGAAAAAGCCCTTGCAGGGAAAGATGAGTCTTGGTGCTTTCTAGAATACTTTTCCAGAGATGAAGTTTTTGATGAATATGAATCTTTGTAGAGTCTCTCAACAGAGTGACGTGAATAGTGGTCTGAGTGAAGAGATCGGGAATAGTCATCAGAAATTTTTCTATATTTGGAGCTCCCATAATCCCCAAAATCATCATAAGAGTGTTTGCGCTCAAAGCTATCCGGTTCAGCTCCATGTCGCTTCAACTTGTTCACAGTAGAAGAATACTCTTTCCCAAGACTACTGGGATCGTTGTATTCGTTCTTATGTAAATTATCCTCTATTACAATTTTGGAACTGATCCTCGTAGCCCTGTCATTCCCGTTTCTGAATTCTCTCCGGCGATAGAAATCCTCATTCAAAAACCTTCCACCAGACGGGGTACGTTCATGTTCATAATCATACTCGTATCTCCACGTTTTCTCTCTGTCTGATTCATTCCTACGAGACGACCGGTTGTAACAATGATCATCCTTTACTGCATCCATCTTATGCCATCTGTCTGGGATGAACTCCCCTTTCTCAATTTCATCACTGGGATCTCTCCATGACCTGAAGTCTCTCTCTTCTTCTTTGCTGTACTTATCTGAGGATAAATCCCTTGTCTCTGCGTACCCTTTATCATAATGCAACTCAGCCTCTTTCTTCCAACTCTCCCCAGAAATCTCGCCCTTTACAAACTCACTCCTCTGCAATGACTTGACGGGCGAAATTTCACCATTCTCCAAAACCCCATGAGAAGTCATTGTACCTAACTCACCTTCTTCGACTTCATCTTTAAACCCAGAATCTCCACCGTTTTGGAGTTGACCATTATGCAGAGGTGGTTCACTATTCTTCTCCTGTGGGAGTTTCGGCTGCTCCTCTGTTTGTTTCTGAGGCTGCTTAGGCTTTCTCTTGATAACTTTACGAATTACTTTCTTAACAATTTTCTTCTTCTTTTTAGCTGGCGGAAGCTTATCATTATTAGCTGAGATTGATGTGTGACCATTCTCAGCAATCTTGGTATCACTGTTGCCTCCACAAAGCGTCGTCTCCATGATATTGAGTAGAGGCATGCATGCTACACCCCCATCGCTCATGGAAAACTCCACAAATTCTTCCTCTACCCAAACCTTCCTTAAGCCTCCTCCCCTTCTTTAACACTCATGCTTCAGAATCCACCGCCCACTCAACAACCTGCAAAGGGGGAAGAGGAGAGCGAGAATCTCAAAACCCTACAGGGCCGATTGATGAAATTAGAGGAGACGAGACAACCAATTTGAAGCTTACCGGGAGGGTAAGGAAACGTCGCGAGACGGATCAAGAAACCCTAGAATGGAGGTGGGAGAGATGATGAATGAAGATGAATGAAGATTAAGAGAATAGATCGAGAGGTCAAAGAAGGCGAATCGATAATGTAACCCTACAACGCTCTTGCTCAATCTCAATCTGTTTGTTCCCGTTTTCGCCGTGAAATCTACGCCGCCGCGTGTGTTTGTTCTCTCTCTCTCTCTCTGCGACCTTCGCTTCTCTTCTGTATCTCTCTCTCTATCTCTCCGTCGTGTTTTATTTTCCCGAAAGAAGAAGGCGCCCGTCGTGTTAATTACTTTATTTTTTTATTTACTGGAATTAATTATGTTTACTTTTTAACCCTGATTAATCGATATGAAATTTGCTGTTCAAAGTTACCGAAATGGTAATTCTGAAATTTTGGTAACTCTGGATTATTTACTTGTCAGGAAAATAGGGCTCAATATTTTAATCTTTTTAAATTATAACACATTCTTTTTTTCTGTTTAACATTTTTTACATGGACCTTGAATATATTAAAAAGATTTCCTTCCTTGAATAACTGATATATGTACATGTTTTTTTTCTGTATGATATAAACATACGATTTATTGTTATTTTCAGTTACCAGTCATCTAAATCAATAAAACCAAAGCCTAAGTTTTTTTTTCTTTTTGAAAAAGGTGAAAAGAAGCAATCTAAATAGCAAACCATAACCTAAGTTTTTCTCGAAGGTTTTCCTTTAATATACCTTGTTCATTGTTTTCTAACTATATTTTTTATACTCCCACTTTTCCTCATTTTATAATTTTATATGTTCTTTCTAATATTTGAATCAAAATAGAGAAACGAAAAATCTTTTTTTTTTGTTATATTAACTATAATAAAAATTATTAACTAATTAACTATAAATTTGAGACCTTGAATATACAATCAATTCTAGGGCGCTGGTGCTTTTCAGATACTTCTTAGAAAAAGAACAAGATCTTTTCAGATAAAGTTGGTATAGTATTCTGCAAGGCTTCATCGATTTAATGGGAGCAAGGAACGTAAGAGTTAGTCTTTCTCTTTTCCACTGGGAGATGGAAGCTTTATTTTGGGTAATAGAATATATGAAGAATTTACGTTAGTTTCAGGTCACATTTGCAACAGATTCTTCTTAAGTGGTGAAGATGATTTCAGAACCGAAAAATATAGCCTATTTTGCAAGTTATTGGAAGATATCAAGATCCTTCAGGAAAATTTTCTCATCTCAGATTATTCATGTACCTCGAACGCAGAATCAGAAGGCGGACAGCCTAGCACGAAATGTCAGGAAAAAACCGTCTTTCGTCGTTCACATAGATGTAGATCTCCCACCATGGTTCACAGAATCAACATGAGTCTCTTTGTTTTCGTTGATGACAAAAAAAAAATTAACTATAAATCATTTATTTTGTTATATTAATCTCTAATCAAACTTACCATTATTTTCAAACCAAACTTAACATTATTTTCTAACATAAATATTCTCTAATCAATTGACAAAAAAAAAAAATATTCTCTAATCAATTTTATGATAAAATTAAACAGATTTATTTAAATGTGACATTCAAACTTTAAGTATTATACAATCATGTGTATTATTATTTCATTTCACATAAAATATAAAATATAAACTATAAATTTGATTAAAACATATAAATTTATTTTTCAAATATATGTTAATAATTTTATGATTAACATTATTCACACGTATATATTTGAATTATAAGAATACAATAATTAAATTTTGGTTTAGTAATTTCCTCAAAATAAACATAGAATAAAATTTATTTGGCTTATTAAAAACCTAGCGACATATCTATCTATTTTATTAAAACATAAGGAATTTATTTGACATAAAATATTTTAATTTGGAAAGATAAATTTATTAATATACAGAAACATACTAGTTGGTGTTTTAATTTATAGATAAATACATCAAAAATGATTAATGTAGTTAAAATTAGTTTATTAATTTAATGAAATCGTCGAGTATTAAGTTTATCATATCATATACATTTATGTTTGGATTAATATAATTTTTCCTAGAAATTGGGTTTTCGACTTACTAATTTTTCAATTGTTTCTTATGGTGCCACATAAGCAAAATTGACATCCTAATTAAGTGAAATCTAAGAAAAATTCTTTTTTAATTAATATCAACTTAATGTTACAACTTTAAATGTATCTCTATTAATATATAGGGGATTTTATAGGATATATGATATCTGTTTGGATGCTTACGGATTGTTTATGTATAATATACTTTTGATGTATAAATTATGAGTTTCTTTTATCTTTGATCTATAAAATTTAAATAAAAATTATATTTTCTAGGTTATTTTCATAATGTGGTTATTTTTTCATAATGTGGTTATTAAGACTCTACATAATTCTAACCCGTAAATATGATTTTATTTATTTTAACTGAACTCATATTTTATATATTCAACACTCTCTGTATTGAAAAATTCGTCTGTGCATTTTAAAAAAAAATCTATAATTTTATTAAATTTAGTTTATGTGATTTAGTTTATATTTTAAATGAAACTATTTTCTAAGGAGTTGAGATAATCCAAACCCGTATTATGATTTTGTTGATTTAATCATTTGTTATTTTAACTTGATTTTGTTTTGAAGTTTCATTTAATAAATGCTTTCAAATAATCAATAATGTGAAAGATTTTTTGGAAAGATATGATGCAAACATTTAGGAAACAAAATTTTCAAAAAGGCTAAGAATTGAATTATATTAAATATTATTTAATGTAACTGCAAAATAACGGCTTTTGATTGGTTGCAAATAATGCTGACAAAAAAATACAGAATTTTTTTGTAATTAACTTAAAAATTCAGGGGCAAATTCATAAGCATTCATCTGCTTTAATAGTATTGATATAACATATCGTAGAACAAATTTGTAAATGGGAAGTATATTAATATGGAAGAAAGTAAGCATATTAAATGGCAATTTTGTTTAGTTATAACTTCCTTTAATTGATGAAAAAACAAATCTTCCCATTAATTGTAGGAGAAAATATAGGACACGAAGCATTGATTGATATTGCATAGTTATAGTTAGTTAATTATTATATGGCCAAACAGTTAATTAATAAACAGTAATAGATAGTCCAAACAACTTTTTAATTAGATTTTTCAAGAATACTTCCCTTTTAATAGTATAGATTGTTCATTGTTTTCTAATATTTTTTTATAATCCCAGTTTCCTCATTTTATAATTTTACATGTTCTTTCTAATATTTGATTCAAAATAGAGACGAAAATCGAGAAAAGATAATCAAAATTGATTATGAAAATTTTGTTTATTTAACGCTGGATAATTATGCTATTACAACTATGCTATTACAACTATGAGAAATATTACAGACGATTCTACAGTCGACAATTCTACCTGCCGTATGAAGATTCACGCCTGACTGCATCACATGAGCCACCCTATGAGATCCACGTTTGACGTTACTCCTTGCGCCATGCTGCAGATCTCTTGTAAACATTTTCCCCATTAGTTTGCATAATTCCGCCTTTTCTGGGAATCAAAACTTAGACCTTCTAATATAAAGCATTAATGAACTTTTGGTCAAACCACTAGACCAATGGGACTTCCACGTTGATTATGAGATTAGATGACACTTTTTCAATATAATTACTTTTTCCTTTAAATATTACAAGATATGTGGTTATTCGGCCATTTCCTTTTTATGAACACTAGAGATTAGTCCGCCCTACGGGGCGGGTTGTTTTCTAAAATTTTATATCAAAATATATTTTAATTTTATAAAATATTTTAAATTTTATTTTAAATTGGATATAATAAATATAATTTATTCTCTAATTAGATCATATATATTTATTTTGTTAACATTTGATATTTGTTTATAATTCTTACGTGTTTGGATTTTTACTTGTTATCAACTATATTTTATGATATTGTACTATTTCATTTTCAGTATTCATTTCAGTTATATATTTTTATAATGGAAATACAATATCTTTTTGCACTTGCATGAGATTATATGTGTGCATGAGATTATATGTGTAGTTTTTCAGTTTATTTTTAATTATGTGTAAAGGTTTTATGTTTTATGTTTGATTTTGATAAATCTAAATGTATTCTATCTGTGATTATGAGTGTGTCTCTAACAATGTTTTAATTCAAAAAGTTTTGTAACCAAATACTAAAATCGTATTGTCTTTGCATAATCTAGCATGTTTTATCTTCGCATAGTTTTTTTTAGTGTTAAGTCGATTTTTCTGTCAGCAGAAGGGAAAATGTATTTTAGAACATAATTTATTATATTTCACCTAAATAAATGAAAAATTGCCATTTACTTATAATAATAGCATGTGTCACAGGGGTAATTTAACTATGTTAGATTGGTGACATATTATTGTTGCTCATGTGCATCTATAATTGGCCAGATAACATTCTAGTCAGGTGACTCGCACTCCGTGAATAGACATTTTGGTTCGTTTCCAGCATTTGTCGATGCGAGTTTTATCTGATTTCCATTCAAGTATATCCAATATTTCAAGTATAGAAAGAGCCAGAGAAGATGGGACATTGTGTTTTTTTTTCTGCATTTGTTATTAAGGTCGGATTTATTGGTCAATTTATAGGTGGCATGTTATATTATGTGAGAGCGAATCATGCCGGAGTTACTGAGATGTATATCGAATATTTTTTTATATTTATGTTATGGTGGGAGTTTATTTTGTGATTGTGCTTTACGGCCTTATATTTTTGAAACGAAGTTAATAATTTGACTGAGTTACAAACCTTTTTTTCCTATAACCTATGTTACAGAATTTCTTTCGCCTTTGAATTTTGAGTGTCGAGTTGTGATTTGTTGTACCATTATAGAATTAAGTGAGAGTTCTTTTTTATTGGCATGAATTATTGTTTGGGCCTTTGCATGACACTGTGGGAAGACGGGATTTTTATGATATCTTCTTGCTTTGGGTGTAAGTTAAAAAAAGCCATTATGTAGAAGTGTAATTGTGAGCGAATCATGTTGCACAGAAGGCATGTATCATCAATATTACTTTAAAATTATTTAAAGTTATGATACTCCATAAAAATTAATAACACTAATAATATAAGTTCAAATAAATATGTGAATAATAGCCTATAAAAAGGATTAAGTTTATACTAATATATTTAACTGTTTAGGTTGCTATTCATTATCCTAGATTTTCTCAATTCAAATAAGATAATAATATTTATATATCAAAACAAACAGATTTTAAAAGTATTCATTTTTAATTTCGAATATCTATTCTGGAACGCCATGTTATTATGCCTGACTGGGACGACACGATTGTTGGGCCCGAATATGGCCCGCTAGCTGATAATAAAACCGAAACAAATATTGGGCCCAGTCAAAACCCAACACGTAACGGAGACCTAAACTAAGGTCTAATGCGGAGCCAGAGGCTGGAAGCTAAGGACTTTCACCAAAGAGATCACAACGAAGAGGAAGCTCACGTCGTAACAAAAGAAGCGCAGGACCCGGTCAAAGGGAAGCTGTTGCGGATCCCTCAATAAACGGAGAAGATCTCGGGAACCAGTTGGCGACGATCAAGCGGGACCTGAGGCTATTTAAAGATAGAGCAAATCAAGAGAAAAAGATTATTATTCATTTTGACGATTAATCACTTCATCTTTTAAGCATTTTGTTATCTTTGTAATCATCAAGAGAAACATTTTTTGTAACCATTCTTTTACCACAATATCAATACAAAATCGAAGTTCATTCAACAAGTTATTACGGGATTCAGCCCGCGTTATCTTTCCCTAACCTTTCCTAAACCTTAAACCTGATCTAAAATCTAGGTGGTGAGTTTAATCCCTCACAATTGGCGCCGTCTGTGGGGAAGAAACAATCGAATCCCTTACTCTAACTTGAGGATGAATCCTACCGATCAGACCACAAATCCGTCTGACCTTAACCTCCCGATTCAGAGCGATGGCTCACCGAACGACGGAGGCTCTAGTCTCGTAACCACGGAGCCTCGACGTGGCGACCACCGATCTGGGCAACAGCTTCCGGCTGGCACTCGAACGAGCCAGATTACAACCGGGGCTACTAACCCGAGATCATCAAGTGGAACCGCCTCCGGGCTCCCGACCACCGAGAATCCTCAGCAGCAAGCCACCCCAAATCAAACGGAGGCTCAGCTCTCTGAGATTCGCCAGATGATGATGCAATTAGTAGACAAAGCTCAGGAAAGTGAGCGTACAATGCATCAGCTAGCTGCTCGTCAGCAACGATTCGAAGAGATAACTAGATCTCTAAACGCAACAACCCAACCACCGCAACGTCAAGCTCTGGGGGTCACTTTCCGAGATCGATTGACCGATCCCTCGTTCCCCCGAGGACGTTTAGACTTTTCCCCTGATAGCACTGTTCCGGAAGGACGCGGATCTGCTTTCCAGACACCTCATACTAGGACAGCTCCCGTGTTCAATCCGCCTATCACCAGTGTTATGGGAAGCAACGTGGCAACAACCAGTTCAACACCTAGTCAGGTCGCTGATCGGAGCTCTCGCCTACCTCCTCCGCCACCTGATTTTAGGTCCGGGGCAGGAGTATCCTTCCCATCTGGAAGCAGAACAGCAGCTCCGGTTTATCAAACCAGAGGCTCAACCCCCGAATGGGGACGGGTATCAACGGATAGATTCCGATAACCCAAGAGCTGGTGAGCGATTTAGCCCACCAGCTGCATGGGAGGATGAGCCCACACGATTCCGTCAGGAACCTGCCCGTCGGGTACCTAATAACGACCCAAATGTCCTTCCCATGGAAGGACCTGAAGCTATCCGTAGATATATGGAACGAACTCATGCAGCTCTCCAAAAATTGGGAGATCAAGTCCATAAAGCTACGAGCTCAGCTCCCGAAATCGATAGCTTGATCGAAGAAACCCGTGGAACTCCATTCACTGACAGAATTGCCAGCTCCTACATAAGAGATACCCGAAAAATCAGAATTCCTGAGTATGATGGGACCTCCGACCCAAAGGCCTATTTGAGAGCTTTCCGATTGGCAATCGTTAACACAGGAAGAATGTGAAGCAGGTTACTGCAGGACATTCGCCGAAAACTTGGTCGGAACAGCCCTTGAGTGGTTCTCTGGTCTCGAACCAGCCTCGATAGATAGTTTCGATCAGTTAACTAACGCCTTCATGAAGCAGTACTCGACCCATATCCTGAAGCAAGCCTCTGAGGCCGACCTTTGGAAGGTCAGACAAGGAATGGGGGACTCACTACGAGTCTACATCGAGAAATTCAGGGCAATAAGAACTAAGCTCTCGAATCCTAACGACCTAGTCGCCATCGAGGCTCTTAGGAGAGGTCTGCTCTATAAATTGAAATTTTGGTCAGAGCTAACACTCAATACTCCTCCAACTATCGATGATGCTCTTCATAAAGCCACCAGATACATTACTTTGGAGGAGGAGACAGCCGCATTGGATAAACTCCACAAGAAGCCTCAGAATCACTCAAAGGGTGAATCCTCTAAGGCAAAGGGACCTCATAAAAGGGGGAACCCCCGAAACAACCAAACTCAGGGAGAACATTCCTACGCAATCGAGGAAGACAAGGAAGAGAAACCTGTCGCCGCAGCAAACAAAACTCCCTGGTCAAAAGGCTTTGATAAAAACAAACATTGCTCTTATCATGATCGAGAAGGGCACTCAACTGAGGAATGTTGGGACCTCAAACGACAACTGGCAGCTAAATTCGCAGCCGGAGAAATAAAGGGAGTGGACCTTAAAAAGCCACCACCTGAGAAGGAGACCGATTCGCCACCTCCAGCTCCCAAGAAAAGAGTCGAGTTGATTCTTGGAAAATTCCCCCAAGGAAAAAGTTTACAAGTCGAAGCTCTCTTGAGCAAACCGTCCCCTCAATCGAGCCCCGACTCGAGGGTGGACTGTATCCTTGGAGGATCAGACATATGTCAAGACTCCGTCAACTCCATTAAGGATCACGTACGGAAGGCTGTGTCTAACACTGGACCTAAGCCTCCCAACCCCGAGTCCAATACTAAGATCTCTTTCTGGGAAAGCGAGACCTCAAACCTTGACAGACCTCACGATGATGCGTTGATTGTCACCCTGAACATCGCAGGATACGAGGTCCCTAAACTCATGATAGACACAGGAAGCTCTGTCGACCTTATTTTCTACAACACCCTAAAAGGGATGGAAATAGACGACTACGAAATTATTGGCCAGAAAGCTAATCTCGTAGGCTTCTCCGGAGAAACAGCTACCTCATTGGGCACTATAAGCTCCCAGTCATAGCTGGCGGAATAATGAAAATGACCAACTTAGTAGTCATCGACAGACCTTCCCCGTTCCATGCGATCCTGGGAAGACCCTGGATTCACAAAATGAAGGCAGTAGCCTCGACGTATCATCAATGTGTAAAATTCCCAACACCCGAAGGGATAGCTACCGTACACGGTAGCCATAAGATATCCAGGATCTGCTATTTGGGAGGATTCGAAATCCTCAAAAAATCCCCCCAATAGCAATTACAGATCCAGGAGGGTCGCGAAATGCAACAAAATATTCGAGGTCCCCCCAAGAACCTCACCGAAAAAGTTTGCATCGACGACTCAGATTCTGAAAGACTGGTGAGCATCGGATCCGAGCTACCTCCTGAGACAAAAAAGGAGCTCATTGATTTCCTGAAAAGCAATGTCAAAACCTTTGCATGGTCCACCAGCAACATGAAAGGCATAGATCCGAACGTCACCACCCATAAGCTAAAAGTAGACCCTACTTTCAAACCGATCAAACAAAAGCGTCGCAAGCTAGGCCTCGAAAAGGCTCAAGCTGTTAACGACGAAGTTGACCGACTTACGAAAGCTGGGTCCATTCGAGAGGTACACTACCCCGACTGGTTAGCTAACCCAGTAGTGGTAAAGAAGAAAAACGGGAAATGGAGAATCTGTGTAGACTTCACAGACCTGAACAAAGCTTGTCCTAAAGACAGCTTCCCGTTAGCTCACATCGACCGCCTGGTTGAAGCAACAGCTGGCCATCGACTCCTATCCTTTATGGATGCCTTCTCAGGGTACAACCAAATCATGATTGATCCTGACGACCAGGAGAAAACTGCATTCATAACTGAACGAGGAACCTATTGTTACAAGGTTATGCCATTCGGATTAAAGAACGCATGAGCTACCTATTAGAGGCTAGTAAATAAGATGTTTGCTGGGCAACTTGGAAAAACCATGGAGGTCTATATTGACGATATGCTAGTCAAATCCTCAGCTGGAGAAGACCATATCTCCCACTTAAGGGAATGCTTCGATATCCTTAACAAGTACGATATGAAGCTCAATCCCACTAAATGTACTTTCGGGGTACCCTCAGGCGAGTTCCTAGGCTATCTCGTAACCGAAAGAGGCATTGAAGCCAACCCGCATCAGATAGCAACCTTCCTAGAAATGCCGTCACCTAAGACAACCAGAGAGGTACAGAGATTGACTGGACGAATCGCGGCATTAAATCGATTCATATCCAAGTCCACCGATAAGTGCCTCCCATTCTACAAGCTTCTAAGAAATAATAAGAAGTTCTTATGGGACGAGAAATGCGAGGAAGCCTTCAAGCAATTGAAAGCTTACCTCTCTGAACCTCCGATCCTATCTAAACCTGTAGTAGGAGAGCCATTGTACCTGTACCTCGTTGTATCGACTGCTGCAGTTAGCGGCGTGCTGGTACGAGAGGAACAAAACGAACAAAGACCTGTCTATTACACCAGTAAGAGTTTGATAGACGCCGAAACAAGGTACCCTGCAATGGAAAAATTAGCTCTAGCAGTCGTAACAGCTGCCAGAAAATTGCGACCTTACTTCCAATCTCACTCGATCGTCGTAATGACCTCACAACCATTACGAATGATATTGCACAGCCCTAGCCAGTTAGGGCGATTGGCTAAATGGGCCATAGAGCTCAGTGAATATGATATTGAGTATAGACCTCGAGCAGCAGCGAATGCTCAGGTCTTTGCCGACTTTATCATTGAACTAGCATTCGAGCAATTAGACTCCGAAATGGAATCTCCGAAGTGGAGCCTGTATGTCGACGGAGCCTCATCAAAACAGGGCTCCGGTGTCGGTCTAAGGCTAACTTCTTCAGCGGGAGAAACCATTGAGCAGTCATATAGGCTCGGATTCAGCGTCTCAAACAACGAAGCTGAATATGAAGCACTAATCGCAGGGTTGAAACTCGCCCTAAGTCTCGGAATTCGAGAGCTAAACGCTTATAGTGATTCACAGCTAGTAGCTAGCCAGTTTCACGGAGAATATGAAACGAGGGACGAAAGAATGGGGGCATATCTCGAAGTCGTCCAGAACCTCACTAGGTAGTTCGACAAATTCGAGCTAACAAGGATCCCACGAGGAGAGAACTCCTCAGCAGATGCGTTGGCTGCTTTAGCCTCCACGCCAGACCCCCTCGTAAAACGGATCATACCCGTAGAAGGAATCGAAAAACCAAGCATCGACATAGCTACTAAAGCTGAGATAAACAGCAAGCTAACAGAGCAACCCGAAGGAACCTGCCCTGAAACGGTAGCTACCCAAATTCTCACAACATTTTGGTTCCCAAAAACCAGAATACGTAGCTCTAAAAAGCATACCTCCGGGAACACAATCCAAAACACGGAAGGTATTCCTCGAAATTCAGACTCCTTGGAGCCTGATCTCACGAATACCCCCGGGGGCACCAACTCAGACCCACTCGTCTGCAGAGTTAAAACCAGAAGCCGTTCAGCTCTCAAAAATTCATCTGGGGGCACCATCCAGACCCCAGAAAATAATGAAGAAATTGGAGGTATTCCTCGGAATTTAGACTCCCTGGAGCCTAATCCTACGAATACCTCCGGGGGCACCACGACACCAGGTCCCGAACAGGAACCTCCCTCGTCTCTTCATAACAAAGTTGTAGGAAGAGAGGATTGGAGAATTCCAATCACGCAATACATCCTGGAAGGAAAGACTCCACCCAATAAATGGGAGGCTCGGAAGCTCAAAGCATTAAGCGCGAGATACTGCATAATCGAGTCTGTCCTCCACAAACGAAGCGTTTCCGGACCTTACCTAAAATGCGTCCATGGCCTCGTTGCTATGAGACTCATGAAGGAAATGCACGACGGCTCCTGCGGGAACCATTCTGGAGGAATAGCTCTAGCCATCAGAATCAAAAGACAGGGTTATTTCTGGCCTACCATTATTGCAGACTGTGAGGTCTACTCCTCTTCATGCGACAAATGCCAGAGGCATGCACCGATTATACACCAACCTGCGGAAAATCTGTCCAACATATCCGCCCCTTACCCATTTATGAGGTGGTCCATGGACATCGTAGGACCACTAGTAGCGTCAGGAAGTGGAAAGAAGAAGCTACGCTTCCTCTTAGTCCTAACAGACTACTTCACGAAATGGATTGAGGCTGAAGCTTTCCAACAGGTAACCAAAGTCGAGGTCGAACGATTCGTGTGGAAAGAAATCGTGTGTAGACACGGCGTCCCATATGAAATCGTACATGACAATGGAGGACAGTTCATATCCCACGACTTCAAAATATTTTGTGACAAATGGAATATTCGCCTGACCTTCTCAACACCTCGACGACCTCAAGGAAACGGCCAGGAGGAGGCTGCTAATAAATTAGTATTAGCAAACCTCAAGAAACGCCTCGGAACCCAGAAAGAACTCTGGTCAGAAAAGTTACCTGAAGTACTTTGGGCATGTCGAACCACCCCACGAAAGGCTACAGAAGAAACCCCTTTCTCCTTAGCCTACGGGATGGAAGTTGTCGTCCCAGCCGAAACCATTGCTGGTAGCCTTCGCCGGGAGCTCTGTACATCCGACCCCGCAGCTAACGATCAGCTCCTAACGGACAGCCTCGACCTAATCGAGGAAAGACGGGACCGAGCCCTGATTCGCATTCAAAACTATCAGCAAGCAATGGCACGACAGTACAACTCCAAAGTCAGGCTCCGACAGTTCGCTGTAGGTGACCTAGTACTTAGGAAAGTTTTCGAAGGAACCAAAGAACCAGATGCTGGAAAGTTAGGAACCAACTGGGAAGGTCCCTATCAGATCATCCATGTGGTACGACCTGGCGTTTACAAGCTCCGAAAGGTGCGAACCGGGGTACCTGAAATCAGATCGTGGAACGCCACGAATCTTAAGAGATACTATCATTAGGTACCTAAAATTCCCGAACTACGTTAGGCTTGATCCCTTGACTAGGTATGTAGGCAACTCCGTCATGAGTCAGCCCCAACCTCATTTCAACACCTCGTTCACCACAACCAAAGGGGGCATATGTCTGACTAAAATCACATAGCCCAAGCAGCAATTGTATGATTACTATGATACCATGTATCCAATTATCAATAAAGCAATTATTCTCGATGTCTCAATTCTTTAACAACATAGGTCCCTACAAACACGGACCTAGGGTCCTAAAACCCTCCGGATCAGCTCAGGTCTCCATGAACCTGAACCTAAGGTCTTAAAACCCTTAATAATCTCGAAGGTCTTGAAATCCTTCAAACAAAGTCAAAATTTGATAAACTAACCTAAGGTCTTAAAAATCCTTAGAAACCACTAAAGGTCTTAAAATCCTTGTCAAATCTTAAAGGTCTCGAAATCCTTATCAAATCTCAAAAGTCTTAAAATCCTTATCAAGTCTCAAAGGTCTTTAAATCCTTATCAAACCTCGAAAGGTCTTAAAATCCTAAGCAAGTCTCAATGGGTCTTAAAATCCCACAAAAGGATTCAGGTTCCCAAGAACCCTTACCTAAAGTACCCGAGTTAAGCTCAGGCTCCTAAAAACCCGAAGCTGATCTCAATACCTCAGGAACCCCTCTTAAGGGGCTAAAAACGATCCAAGTCTCCAAGACTTATCACGAAAAATCAGGGATCTAATTCGGAGGATCCACTAAACCTCTTAATTAGTAACCAAAGCACATTTTCTATCGAAACTCTTAACCAAGTTCGAGTTCATCCAAGAAAGTGATTAAGTCAAATCGAAAAACTTAAAATAAAACTGAAAACCAAGTCTTGATAGATAAAAGGTTTAAAGGCCTCCTCAGGCCGACGAAGGTTCAAAAGATCTTAACAGAAACAAAGGTTTAAAAGCCTCCTCAGGCTATAAGTCTTAGAAATAAAAGAAACCAAAGCCCATTGGGCGGAAATCCTAGAAACACATGAAAGAGCCTCAGCTCTTAAACTTCCTTGTCATCCGAGCTCTTCTCAGCTTCCTTGCCAACCGGATCTTCCTCCTCAGGAACCTCTTCCTCCATCTCCTTGTCGCCACCTCCAGGGGCGGCTTCGACTGGGGCTGAGTAAGAACCCACATTAGAACCGAACTCTCCAGAAAAGGAGAGATTAAACATATTAACCTCAAAAGTACCTGAGCTCTCAGAGAGTTGGGGAAGAGGGAGCTTGCCGATCGAGAAATCCGAGACCTGAGCCTTCTTGTACGCCGCAACAGCCTCTGGCATCATTGCCACCGAGCGATCATACTCGTCTTGAGTACTCTTAATCTCGCCATCCAGCATGTCTTTCAGGAGCTCGGTGTTGGCTTGAATCTCTTGAGCATGAACCAGGAGATCGACTTCGTCCTTCTTCTTGGAGAACTTCTCCTTGACAACAACCAGAACTTTGTTATAAGCATCAGCTACCTCCTTCTTTCCTCTCCGGACGGCTAGCCTGACCTCAACTTCCTTGTTCTTCTGGCTGCTCTGGGACGAAGCAATCAGCTCCTTGACTTGATACTCGGCTATCTTCCGAGCAGCATCCAAATCCCCAATCTTCCTATTCTTCTCCTGGAGGTCAATCAACTGGCTCTCGATCGTCCCTTGCTGAGCATCACATTTGGAGCCAAGTCTCTTTACCTCGGCTTGGAGATCCGAGATCAGAGCCCGAGTCTGATTGAGCTCAGTCTTGGTGGCCTTGACCAGATCAGTGACCTGAGCTAATTCCTCAGCACTGGGGGCATTGTGTACGGCGTCCTCAAACTTGAACTGAGCCCTATTAATAGCGCCAGCCAGCTACAAAAAACAAACGATTTAGTGAAAATCTTCCAAAAGTAAAGCTAAAAAGTTGAGATAGACTTCATACCTGACCCATGTGATGGGCAATATCAACGTACTCGTCCTTGTTCGTGAGATTGGAGATCGAGGGGAGGGAACACCCGGTACTCTTCATATGCCTCATCAGAGTAGCCAAACCCCACGAATCATCCAAAACCGATCCAGGCTTCGAATGAGCAAAGTTCCAGCCAACGGTTCCCCCTCTAGAAGGGGAGGAGGAAGACCTCGAAGGTCTGTCAACCTGGTCAGTTCGGGACCTCTTGCTCCTCGGGGGCTCAAATTCTGGAGGATCCCTCGCCATTTGAGGATTAGCTTCAGTCATCGGAACCTCGGAGGGAAGGCCAACTCCCTGAACTTTAGGCTCCGAAGAACCAACACCTTTAGCAGGAGCAGAGCCTCCCTCGTCAAGAGCTTCCTTCACAGAGTCAAGGAAGGATCCTCCTTGGTTCTTGTCGCTTCCTCTAGAGGAGCTGGCAGCCTTGGTCGATCTACCCCTGGAATGGAAGGAAGGCTGAATAGGCATCTTCTGTGATTGAGTCTTCTCGGAAGTGCTTGCTCCAGACGAAACTTCGAATACTGAATCACCTTCAGAGACTGAATCGTAAAAAAGATTCATTAATCTCGCAAAACATATTCGAATAATGAGAGTTAGAAATTATTAAGGGAAGGTTACCTTCTAAACCGGCAACCGTCATTGAATCAGGGAAGGACGCCTGGTATCGTTCAGGAAACCTAGCTGACCCAACTCTCGAAGTGGTGTAAGCTCCCCAAGTGTTAGGGCTGTGCTGCAGCTTCCTGTAAAGAGCTCTAGTAAGTTTACTAGACAACTTGACATGGTCCTTAACTTCTACCAAAAAGAGTCAAAAGACAATTAGCACATCACGATAAGCAAAAATAAACATGCAAACATATCCCTAAAATCCTAACCAGAAATGTCAGACCAAGAGGTCCTGAGGTCACGGCCTACATGAACTGTCGAGGGGTCAATCTTGACATAGAAGTACTTCTTCCGCCAGTCATCATCACTGGCCGTGAACTTAAAGATGCCTAGCCCTGGACGACAGGGGAGGTAGTAGGTACCGCTTCCGCCATCCTTGGAAGTACTCTCCTTTATAGAAAAGAGACTCATTAGCTCAGTCAACCCCACGATAACTCCTTCCTCCTTGGCCCTAGTGATGAACCCATTTATCACTCGGATTACCGATGGGCAGAGTTGAGAAAGGGCCAGCTGGTAATGATCTAGGAGATCTAGCAAGAGGGTGGGAAGAGGGAATCTAAGATGACACTTAGAAATATATTTCTCATGAAGACAAAACCAACCCTCCGGAACGGTTTCGGGGGTTTCATCTTCGGTACAAGCTCTAGCTAGGTCACTCTGGCCGTGAGCTTGAACAGCAAGATTGACGACGTCTTGACTCTTCAAGAGCGAAGGGAAGTGAGGTCCGGAGGAGGCGCTCTTGCCCCCTTTCTTCTTCATCCTCTTGACTCTTGCTCCGATCGAGTCTTTAACCTTCTTCTTCTTGGCTTCTGTCATCTTTTCACCGGCTTCCCGCTTGACCTTCATAATGCGGGCACCGGAGGCTGAGATTTGAACCTCGCCGGAACCTTCTTTTTGACTCATGGTAGTAAAAGGAAAGGGAAATAGGAAGCAAAAGAGAGAAATTGGACTAAGGCGAAATCTCAGAGAGAGGTTAAAGATGGAGAACTAGTTCGATCAAGAAGCGGATTAAAAAAAAAAATAAGAAAACGCAGTAAAATAAAGGAAAAGAGGTGAATTACCTTGGAAACCGTCGAGAGGCGTGGAGGAAGTGGAGAGACAAGCAGTTAATTCTCTCAGCTTTATATCCCATCACGTCTCGAAAATCGGAAATCAAATTTCAAACTCGCTTTAATTTAAGTCGTCGATCTAATTAGAGAGAGATTACAACCGTCCGATCAAGCGAGAATATATATGGTTGAGATAGCCAGTAATCATTATCTCAACCATAAGATCTAGGTTGGGCGGCTAGGTCTAGCTCCCGAGAATAACGAAGTCTAATCTCGAAAGCTGGGGGCAACTGTTGGGCCCGAATATGGCCCGCTAGCTGATAATAAAACCGAAACAAGTATTCGGCCCAGTCAAAGCCCAACACGTAACGGAGACCTAAACTAAGGTCTAATGCGGAGCCAGAGGCTGGAAGCTAAGGACTTTCACCAAAGAGATCACGACGAAGAGGAAGCTCACGTCGTAATAAAAGAAGCGCAGGACCCGGTCAAAGGGAAGCTGTTGCGGATCCCTCAATAAACGGAGAAGATCTCGGGAACCAGTTGGCGACGATCAAGCGGGACCTGAGGCTATTTAAAGATAGAGAAAATCAAGAGAAAAAGATTAATATTCATTTTGACGATTAATCACTTCATCTTTTAAGCATTTTGTTATCTTTGTAATCATCAAGAGAAATATCTTTTGTAACCATTCTTTTACCACAATATCAATACAAAATCGAAGTTCATTCAACAAGTTATTACGGGATTCAGCCCGCGTTATCTTTCCCTAACCTTTCCTAAACCTTAAACCTGATCTAAAATTTAGGTGGTGAGTTTAATCCCTCACAACGATCACGTCTCTGATGCAGCCTGGCCGTAATTGTTTAGATTCAGTCCTCATGAAAATGGTGTTCCAAATGGTTGTGTATGCTATATGGAGAGAGAGGAACTCGCGTCGTCATGGAGGTGCTTGGGTCACCGTGGAGATGCTCACACGAGCTATTGACAAACAGATTTGGAACCGTATTTCATCCCTTCGAACGCCATGAGTCACCCTTTGAAAGGACTACTCATGCGTTGGTTCGAAGTCAGCTCACCACTATAGAAGCCACAAAATATTCTTTTATTTTTTGTTACTTTATAGGCCGAATAATATGGTATCCCCTCTTGTAAATTTCTTATATTGATCAATAAATTTGATATTCAATTAAAAAAAATTGAATATCTATTTATATAAAACTGTAAATTTATCTTCAACATAATTAAAATTTAAAATCGACATGGCTTAACAATTTTGTAAATTTAGATAATTGATTGTCTCGATTTTGTAAAAAAAACTATGAATTAAGACAATTTACTTTTAATTTGTCAAAAAAAAAGGATTTAAAATATCATATATATTATTTTAATAATTACTTTCAAAATTTTAGTAGGAGTATTTAAGATTTAGGCTTTGAAGTTTGATATTAGATGTTGTATATTATTTCGGGGTATATATTATAGTTTAAAGCCAAAAGCAATGAGCATAGACGTTTTTTATTTATTGTAAAGCCAAAGTCAATGAGCACTTTTTATTATTAAAGGTAGATCATTACACAATCACAACATATCAAACACTTTCAAATTATCTCGCGTTAGGGAAGAAGTCTGAAGTAGTTGATTGGCTAGTCTCAGTAGAACTTTTTGTGTACATCTCTTGGCTACCATGTTTCTTTTCTACAATGTTTGTGAGTAGAACTTTTGTGTACATCTCTTGGCTACAATGTTTCTTTGAAACAATGTTTGTGAGCCTCTTCTATATCTCACGACCTCCTCTTTCGTATCCACTTGAAATTAGCCCTTCGTACAACTTTGGATTCAGTAGCTTGGTTCTGGAACATGACTGCTGTAGTGCTAAGAGCAATCTCAAAGACTTGCTCTTTTTCTCATTCATTTTTGCTTCAGGAGCATCACAATCTAACGCAGACGATTTATGGCTCAAGATGTCCTGAAGATTAAACACATAAAGCCATTACAACATCAATCCTCTGCGGCCAAGTTCTTCCAAGATCACTGGCTCGACACGATTCACTATTCCACGACCATCAGCTACTGGTCTCGCCCCAATCATCCAAAGATTCCACTTTTTTCTCCTGCAGAAAAAACAAACTCGATTGAATCAGAACTTAGAAACACAGCTCAGTTTCTCACTTCATCTGGTAACATAACGTATTTCAAATCCAGTTTCATATAACCAAATATCAACAGAGATTCAGACATCTAAAATGGAAACTTAAAAATCAAATAGGAAGAGACGCAGAGAAATCTGCTAAAACTGCAACACAAAGAACACAACACAAATCAGCATATCAAACAATAAAGAAATCATACTGAGAATATATACAGAAAAAAAAAATCAAGGTACAAAACAGAATCGTAAAATGTAACAATTTTTTTTATAAACAACCACATAAATTGTAAAATAAAATGCAACGGAATCGTAAAATACCACAAAATAACTAAATCAACAATTTCGCAAGAGAGATAAAGAGAGAGATCAATCTCGGCATGTTTCAGCCACAGAAAATAAAAAATGACAAATTTAACTTACAATAGCTTTAGTGGCCTCCGAAGGAAAGTAAGTGGTGAAGAACAATTCAATTTGGGTATAATATTAGCTCCGTCAAGGTATTGTCTTCGAGAAGACCCGTTGCTGAGAGTTATTCCTGAATAAAGCAAACGTAGCAAGTCTAACTAAAGCCTTGATACAAAATGACATAAAGAAGACTTAAAAATATGGTTCGTATATAAGAGGTTATACCTTCGGTGCTTCGGATTCTGAAGCTGCGCCACCAGCAAAAACATCTCTTCGAGCTCTCCCACAGTCTGTCTTGCAGTTCTTGCGGCACCGGCTCTCCTCTACATTGGCTGTGTGAACCTTAAGAAAGTTAAGAAGGATAACCACAAAATCTAAGCTTCAATTTCGATGCTTTAAACAAAAGGGAAAACGGGTTTCCATATACCTTACCTTATGGATGAGACGTTGCTGCAAGGGGTTTTCAAAGAGAGATAGCCTAGCACAGTAGCACTCCTGACATGGCGGAAAGAATCGAGATGATGAAGCCATGGTTGGAGCTGGTAATTAAAAGAGTTTGTTCTTTCAAATTCTGTAGTGGTAGTGTTGTTCATCATTGAGAGCATGCACATTAATAGGAGAGCTTTTGTCAGTTTCCTTGGAAGATGATGAGATTGATTAAATACGAGAGAATGTTAGAAGTGGGGTAAATCACGTAAATGCTTGGAGTAAAGAAGCATGTCAGTGAAAACCAAAGACGTTACACAGATTTTTTCGGAGGCGGAGTCATCTGAAGGCAAGCGACGGCGAGGCTCTGTACTTTCCGTTTGGTTTCTTCGCGGTAAGATCATCGAAAATAGGAGATTTTCTGTTGGAATTTATTGCTTGAGAAAGAAGTGATTGATAGTAGTTCAGATTCGTGAAACAGAAACGAAGAAGAAGAAGATCAAAGGGTTCAGCATAGAGTGCAAAATTAGGCATTGGACAAAATGAAGAAAAGGATCTCGCGTTGGTGAAAAAGGTCACGATGCTTTCAATGAAATGGGCTTCCTGGGCCATTCAGATTAACCTCGGCCCGTAAACGAATTGAAGCCCACCATCCGCAATCATTTGATTACGTGGAAAAATGTTAAAACCTGATTGGATAATTTTTTATGCCGACGTGGTCAGTCTATCTGAGGTTTATATTCTCCTTTTAATACTTGTTTGATTCAAATAATCAAGTTATGATATTTTTCTATCGTATAGGCATCTCTTTAATTTATTAGCTTTGGTGTTTTACACAATTTTACATATTAATGTGTTAAAAAATCAATATAGTGTAGTAATTTAGATGAAATTCTAGTTTTTTTATTGCTCAAATATCTTTTGGGTCAGATGAACCGGTCCTAACATACACTACAAGAAAACACAACTATAGCAACGAAAATTAACGAGGAAAACTAATCCTTGTAAATTTACGTCGACTTTACGAGTAACTTACGAGGAAATTTAAAATCAATGTTAGTTCGTCGTAAAATAAAGACAAAGGAATTTCGTCGTAAAAAGACGTAACGTAACGTGGCTTTTATGAGAAAAAATTTGTTTCCTCGTAAACTCGACGTAACCTTAGCGTCTACTTTACGAGGAAATATTTTATGTCGAAATTCGTAGTAAAATTTAAACTACCACATTTGAAAATTTCCTATAAATATGGACGTTTGAAAATCATTTTAAACACACCAACAAGAAAAAAATAAAAACGTGAAAGAAAAAAGAATGTCGGGCTCCGGGAATATTTTCGAGTTGCGGAGTTGGATGTATATGAACAGAGATGCTAACGGGAGAGTGACAAAAGAATACCTTGAAGGGCTGGAGACATTTATGCATCAAGCAGATTCAACGCCGCTCGCCCAAGAAAGCGGTAAGATGTTCTGTCCTTGTCGGAAATGCAACAATTTGAAATTGGCAAATCGTGAAAATGTTTGGAAGCATTTAATAAATAGAGGTTTCACCCCAAATTACTATATCTAGTTTCAACACGGAGAAGGTTATAATTATGAAAATGAAGCTAGTAGTAGTAATAGCAATTTTCAGGAAGAACCGGTTGATCATCATTTGCATAATGAACATAGTTACCATCAGGAGGAGCAGATGTGATGTAAGACTAGAATCACTCCAACTTTAGATCAGTTGATGATCAGCAGATTCCAAGCTTAGCTTGCGGAAGGTGGGATGTTGGTAGAGATGGTGGTCAAGTTTTGATTGACTCTCTCAATCCTTGGGTTTGATCGACTCTCTCAATCAGTGAAGTCCAGGGGATGCTGAATCTCTCAACAGCCTAAGAACTACGAATCAATAGCAACAGATGACTCTCTCAAATGAAACTAATGACAAGAACAAACTCAAAGACACACTTTGAAGAAGAAACTGAATTTCTTATTGAATAAACTTATAGATTGAAAGGTGATTTTTACAATGCACGACCAAGAGCTTATATACTGCTCAGAAACAATAAAACTAAGCTAGAAAATCAGAAAGAGAATCAAATAACAAAAGGAAGTAGCCGTTAGGCCATAAATGGCTTTCTTGGCCAAAAATAAGGAAGGTGAAAATCTTCTTGAGTCTTGAGAGTTGTGGGAAAACTCTGATGCCTTGGAACGTCTGGATTCATTGGAATTATCTTCAGAAGGCTCTGGTCGTCGGAATATAGCCGTTGGTGATTTATTCTCCAAGCTGGGAGTAGTACAGAACAAGGAAACTTGGAGTAATTGAAGATCCTCTTGATCACATGCTGGCTGGTGTATGGTGTAAGGGTGGAATGCTCTTCTGGACGGTTGGATGTGTACTCTGGATGTCTTTGATCATGTAGAAACTCTCCTGGTCGCCAAGTCTTGGTTTGACAAAGATTGAACCGGTGAGACTCCAAATAAGGCAGGTGCAGAACTGGTTTGACCGGTTTTGGAGATTGGACTATAACTTCAGATTTCCGTGGACTTTTCTCTTCATTCTTGTCTTGATGGAAAGCTAAGAGATTCTTCTTGAATTTCATGATTTGGTTTGGGTCAGAACGCTTCGTCGTTGGGCTTGAAACATCTTCTAAACTCGGACACTCGCAGATGGATGGGCTGGGGAACCTCCGGTTTGTAAAATTCATATCTTCTTGGTCTGAGTATCTTTGGGGATGCTTTCAATTGGGCTTGTCTCCTTGTTGAGTTTAGAACGCATGAAAATTGGTTTCATGTCTAAATTCCTCCGGGTTAGTGAGATACATTGTTTTGACTGAACACATATCCTGGTTGGTCCGGTTTGAAAAGACTTCTTCTTCTTTTGGAAAGGCTTCCTGTTTAAGAAGGACTTCGTCTTCTTCTGGAAAGGTTTCCTATTTAGGAAGGATTTCTGCTTCTGTGGAAAGGCTTCCTGTTTAGGAAGGACTTCTTCTTCATCGGGAAGGGCTTCCTGAACTTCTGGATCAGCTACTGATTTGATGTCTTCATCATTCCCTCCCCCTTGTAAAGGTTTTGACCTCAAAACTGAATAACCTGATACACCACAATAGAGCAAGTCAGGTTTCATTCTCTTTTGGGAGTTTAGAACCTTACCTTGATACAATTTTTGTTTGGTGATGCATGGTGCATTTGGTGGCTCTTCTTTGAAAAAGTGTGAAAGGATCACGCCTCTGCTAGGTTTATGGCCATTGAATCTCTTCTGAGGTGGATGGATCTTCAAGGTTTCTTTGGCCACGTTTCTGGTCTCTCTTGGAGTTGATCCTCCTAGCAACAAAAGAGTATCCGGTGGGATTTCTTTGTAGCTTTCTTCTTTGCAACCTGAAATAATCTCAACATTTTGGACAAAAAGCAAGTGCATTATATCTGTGGTTGAAAAATTATAAACAAAATGTGAGAGTTCCAGACTTACTTTGATAGCTTCCACAAGTTGAAGAATGAATTTCTTCTTTGGACAACTTGTGTTGCTTAGCTGCCTTTCTTGCAACTTTTGATCTCGGTTCTGATGCTCATCTATTTTTATTATTCCTGGATCAAAAGATTTTGGCAAAGACAAGTGCATGATGTCTTCTTTATCAAGTAATAAGGGCAATGTAAAATTAGAAACACTTCCCTTTCTTTGGCTGACTTTTAATGGCATGGATTCAGCATCTTGTAACATCATGGATTGTGCCTTTTCCTTTTGGGCAGTGTACTCCTCCTTGGTTCCTAAAAATATTTCATATTCTCTTGGACAAGACAAGTGCATTAATCTTGTCATGGAATTAATAAGAAAATTATGGTTTAATGTGAAACAAACCTTAAGACTTGGAATTTGAACAACATATTGTTCAATTGTCGGTTTCAACTTGGGAGTTGGTTCATGACTGAACTCATGGTCTGGTTCCAGCCTTGGAACTTCAGTAAGCATATAGCTTTCATCTGTTCTCCCTATATCAAGAACACACACGTCAGTATTAGTATCTAAAGGTGGTGTTAGACACTTACCTTGGTGTGATACTTCTAATACTGTTTTTGCTTCATTAAGCATCATGGACTGTATGGTATCTTGAACTATCTTCTGGTCCATCAAAAGAGTGACGTCTGGTGGTTCATCTTCTTTGAATTCTTGCTCCTTAAGTCCTGTTATAACACCTTTTGACAAAGACAAGTGCATCAAACAAGAATCTTGAACCAATAAATCAGATTGAATAAAACTATCACTTTTTGTAGATAAATCTGTTTTCTCTTCTAGTGATATTTCTTTCAATGCTTTCTTATTTGGACAAACTACAGCAAAGTGTCCTCTTTGATGACATTTATAACATATCTGCTCTTTTAAATCCTTAGAGTTAGAAGACTTACCTTGGCCTGGTGCCTCTTCTTTCTTTGGGTTTGAAATCTCTTTAATCATTAGACATAAATTTTGGAAAATTCTTGAGTCTAACAAGGATGTTGAGATCGTGTCTTTCTGGACCTCAGTACCTGTCTTAACATTCTTGGACAAAGACAAGTGACTCATACCAGTGGAAGATGATTTATAAACAAATTTATCAAGTATAGGACTTACCTTAGCCTTTACTTGCATAGTATCTAGCACTGATTTTGAGGTAGACATCTCTTTCTTTGAAGTTGCCTGGTAATGGCGCTTTGATGTGGTGCTTGTCCAGCCTGGATACTTCTTTGCTTGAGAAGTTTTCTCAACCTCCTCTGGATTCTTTGTAGTGGACAATGACTTCCTTGGATTAGGACAGTAGGCGTGCCTTTGTTCAGCAGTTGGTTTCGGTTTTGTTGTTGATATAACACTCCACCGATTTTCTTGGTACATAGGCCTTGTGGGAATTTTGTTGTTGGTCCGGAGCTTCCTTACAAACTCCTTATACATCCTTGCCTTAAGATCTCCCCAATTAAGTACTGGATTAGAGAAGAAGGTCTTGGCATCTTCATGTATCCGCCAAGTGTGAGCTTTTCCAATAAGCATACCAAGAGCATATGATAGCTTATCTTCCTTAGGGATGCCCCTTGCTCGCAGCCACTGCTTCATGTCCGCCTCCCATTTTAAATACCCCTCAGGATCCTTTCTAGAGCCAGAAAAGACTAGATAATCAGGTGTATTTCCACTTCCTGTTCCACCTTTCTTCTTTGCGGCAGCTAATGTTGCTTGAGCTTTCTTAGTGCTGGTTGGTTTAGGGTGGACTAGCACTCGGTATGGAGTAACTCCATAGCTGACTGGAATTAGTGGCTTCTTGAGAGGGTTTCAATCTTGGTTAGGATATGTATAACGTTCACCTTCTTCTCCCATATTGATTTCAGGATCAGTATCATTGCTCCATAATTTGTTTTCTCGGCCAACTTCTTCCTTGTACAATCTTGTGTTGTTTTAAGAGTGATCTGGTGGTTTAGGTTCAGGACAGGCTTCACCAGGGTCGTCCCCATACTCTGAACTAGAGTAATCATCATCAGAACATAACCCATGACAGCCATCTTCCAAACTGGACCATGCTTGGTCACTTTCACTCATGTAGGAGCCTTGGCTTGAATCATAAGAATTCTCTTCTTCTGAATGATCTTCCATGGCGTCTCCTATGTCTTTTCTTAATTTTTACCTTGCACAAACAGAGAAAATAAAGAATCAATTCGTGGCTAGACAAAGGAAGGAAAGAAGAATCAGCAGCAAAATGGAAACTTATTAATTCTTTTTTTTTTTTTGAAAAGTTTGAAAACAAAATGGAAAAATCTTTTTTTTTTAATATATCAAAGGCAGCACGAAATATATAACATAAAACAAAAGAAATAAATCTTTATTTTGGTTTTCAGATTAATAGAAACAAAGAAACTTTTTTTAAAGAAAATAAACCGAAAAGGAAACTAGGAAATGAACTAGATGCAAGAAAATTCAAATATGGCAATGGGAGATGGGGGAATGAATGCAAACAACTAGAATGAGATTTCAAAAGAATTTCGTGGATCAAAACCACTTAACTCCTTCTCTTTCTTTTTAATTTCTAAGAACAGCAAGAACACAAATCATCAACAATGGCAGAAATCAAAAATCAAACAACTAATTTTTTTTATGGGTTTTCTTTTAATGGAATTCAAATAAACAAGCAAGAATAGAGACACAATTTTTATGGTTTTAGTTTTTCCTGGAAATAAAACAACAATAACAGAAACAAAGCAAAACAATTTTTATGTTTTTTTTTTGATTTATGATTGCAAAAACAAATGAAACTAAAATGATTGCAAATAAAAGAGATAGGATAGATGCAACCTGATAGATAGGAGCTTTTGAAGCTCTGATACCAGATGATGTAAGACTGGAATCAATCCAACTTTAGATCACTTGATGATCAGCAGATTCCAAGCTTAGCTTGCGGAAGGTGGGATGTTGGTAGAGATGGTGGTGAAGTTTTGATTGACTCTCTCAATCCTTGGGTTTGATCGACTCTCTCAATCAGTGAAGTCCAGGGGATGCTGAATCTCTCAACAGCCTAAGAACTACGAATCAATAGCAACAGATGACTCTCTCAAATGAAACTAATGACAAGAACAAACTCAAAGACACACTTTGAAGAAGAAACTGAATTTCTTATTGAATAAACTTATAGATTGAAAGGTGATTTTTACAATGCACGACCAAGAGCTTATATACTGCTCAGAAACAATAAAACTAAGCTAGAAAATCAGAAAGAGAATCAAATAACAAAAGGAAGTAGCCGTTAGGCCATAAATGGCTTTCTTGGCCAAAAATAAGGAAGGTGAAAATCTTCTTGAGTCTTGAGAGTTTTGTGGGAAAACTCTGATGCCTTGGAACGTCTGGATTCATTGGAATTATCTTCAGAAGGCTCTGGTCGTCGGAATATAGCCGTTGGTGATTTATTCTCCAAGCTGGGAGTAGTACAGAACAAGGAAACTTGGAGTAATTGAAGATCCTCTTGATCACATGCTGGCTGGTGTATGGTGTATGGGTGGAATGCTCTTCTGGACGGTTGGATGTGTACTCTGGATGTCTTTGATCATGTAGAAACTCTCCTGGTCGCCAAGTCTTCGTTTGACAAAGATTGAACCGGTGAGACTCCAAATAAGGCAGGTGCAGAACTGGTTTGACCGGTTTTGGAGATTGGACTATAACTTCAGATTTCCGTGGACTTTTCTCTTCATTCTTGGCTTGATGGAAAGCTAAGAGATTCTTCTTGAAGTTCATGATTTGGTTTGGGTCAGAATGCTTCGTCGTTGGGCTTGAAACATCTTCTAAACTCGGACACTCGCAGATGGATGGGCTGGGGAACCTCCGGTTTGTAAAATTCATATCTTCTTGGTCTGAGTATCTTTGGGGATGCTTTCAATTGGGCTTGTCTCCTTGTTTAGTTTAGAACGCATGAAAATTGTTTTCATGTCTAAATTCCTCCGGGTTAGTGAGATACATTGTTTTGACTGAACACATATCCTGGTTGGTCCGGTTTGAAAAGACTTCTTCTTCTTCTTTTGGAAAGGCTTCCTGTTTAAGAAGGACTTCGTCTTCTTCTGGAAAGGTTTCCTGTTTAGGAAGGATTTCTGCTTCTGTGGAAAGGCTTCCTGTTTAGGAAGGACTTCTTCTTCATCGGGAAGGGCTTCCTGAACTTCTGGATCAGCTACTGATTTGATGTCTTCATCATTCCCTCCCCCTTGTAAAGGTTTTGACCTCAAAACTGAATAACCTGATACACCACAATAGAGCAAGTCAGGTTTCATTCTCTTTTGGTAGTTTAGAACCTTACCTTGATACAATTTTTGTTTGGTGATGCATGGTGCATTTGGTGGCTCTTCTTTGAAAAAGTGTGAAAGGATCACGCCTCTGCTAGGTTTATGGCCATTGAATCTCTTCTGAGGTGGATGGATCTTCAAGGTTTCTTTGGCCACGTTTCTGGTCTCTCTTGGAGTTGATCCTCCTAGCAACAAAAGAGTATCCGGTGGGATTTCTTTGTAGCTTTCTTCTTTGCAACCTGAAATAATCTCAACATTTTGGACAAAAAGCAAGTGCATTATATCTGTGGTTGAAAAATTATAAACAAAATGTGAGAGTTCCAGACTTACTTTGATAGCTTCCACAAGTTGAAGAATGAATTTCTTCTTTGGACAACTTGTGTTGCTTAGCTGCCTTTCTTGCAACTTTTGATCTCGGTTCTGATGCTCATCTATTTTTATTATTCCTGGATCAAAAGATGTTGGCAAAGACAAGTGCATGATGTCTTCTTTATCAAGTAATAAGGGCAATTTAAAATTAGAAACACTTCCCTTTCTTTGGCAGACTTTTAATGGCATGGATTCAGCATCTTGTAACATCATGGATTGTGCCTTTTTCTTTTGGGCAGTGTACTCCTCCTTGGTTCCTAAAAATATTTCACATTCTCTTGGACAAGACAAGTGCATTAATCTTGTCATGGAATTAATAAGAAAATTATGGTTTAATGTGAAACAAACCTTAAGACTTGGAATTTGAACAACATATTGTTCAATTGTCGGTTTCAACTTGGGAGTTGGTTCATGACTGAACTCATGGTCTGGTTCCAGCCTTGGAACTTCAGTAAGCATATAGCTTTCATCTGTTCTCCCTATATCAAGAACACACACGTCAGTATTAGTATCTAAAGGTGGTGTTAGACACTTATCTTGGTGTGATACTTCTAATACTGTTTTTGCTTCATTAAGCATCATGGACTGTATGGTATCTTGAACTATCTTCTGGTCCATCAAAAGAGTGACGTCTGGTGGTTCATCTTCTTTGAATTCTTGCTCCTTAAGTCCTGTTATAACACCTTTTGACAAAGACAAGTGCATCAAACAAGAATCTTGAACCAATAAATCAGATTGAATAAAACTATCACTTTTTGTAGATAAATCTGTTTTCTCTTCTAGTGATATTTCTTTCAATGCTTTCTTATTTGGACAAACTACAGCAAAGTGTCCTCTTTGATGACATTTATAACATATCTGCTCTTTTAAATCCTTAGAGTTAGAAGACTTACCTTGGCCTGGTGCCTCTTCTTTCTTTGGGTTTGAAATCTCTTTAATCCTTAGACATAAATTTTGGAAAATTCTTGAGTCTAACAAGGATGTTGAGATCGTGTCTTTCTGGACCTCAGTACCTGTCTTAACATTCTTGGACAAAGACAAGTGACTCATACCAGTGGAAGATGATTTATAAACAAATTTATCAAGTATAGGACTTACCTTAGCCTTTACTTGCATAGTATCTAGCACTGATTTTGAGGTAGACATCTCTTTCTTTGAAGTTGCTTGGTAATGGCGCTTTGATGTGGTGCTTGTCCAGCCTGGATACTTCTTTGCTTGAGAAGTTTTCTCAACCTCCTCTGGATTCTTTGTAGTGGACAATGACTTCCTTGGATTAGGACAGTAGGCGTGCCTTTGTTCAGCAGTTGGTTTCGGTTTTGTTGTTGATATAACACTCCACCGATTTTCTTGGTACATAGGCCTTGTGGAAATTTTGTTGGTTGTCCGGAGCTTCCTTACAAACTCCTTATACATCCTTGCCTAAAGATCTCCCCAATTAAGTACTGGATTAGAGAAGAAGGTCTTGGCATCTTCATGTATCCGCCAAGTGTGAGCTTTTCCAATAAGCATACCAAGAGCATATGATAGCTTATCTTCCTTAGGGATGCCCCTTGCTCGCAGCCACTGCTTCATGTCCGCCTCCCATTTTAAATACACCTCAGGATCCTTGCTAGAGCCAGAAAAGACTAGATAATCAGGTGTATTTCCACTTCCTGTTCCACCTTTCTTCTTTGCGGCAGCTGATGTTGCTTGAGCTTTCTTAGTGCTGGTTGGTTTAGGGTGGACTAGCACTCGGTATGGAGTAACTCCATAGCTGACTGGAATTAGTGGATTCTTGAGAGGGTTGCAATCTTGGTTAGGATATGTATAACGTTCACCTTCTTCTCCCATATTGATTTCAGAATCAGTATCATTGCTCCATAATTTGTTTTCTCGGCCAACTTCTTCCTTGTACAATCTTGTGTTGTTTTGAGAGTGATCTGGTGGTTTAGGTTCAGGACAGGCTTCACCAGGGTCGTCCCCATACTCTGAACTAGAGTAATCATCATCAGAACATAACCCATGACAGCCATCTTCCTAACTGGACCATGCTTGGTCACTTTCACTCATGTAGGAGCCTTGGCTTGAATCATAAGAATTCTCTTCTTCTGAATGATCTTCCATGGCGTCTCCTATGTCTTTTCTTAATTTTTACCTTGCACAAACAGAGAAAATAAAGAATCAATTCGTGGCTAGACAAAGGAAGGAAAGAAGAATCAGCAGCAAAATGGAAACTTATTAAATTTTTTTTTTTTTGAAAAGTTTGAAAACAAAATGGAAAAATCTTTTTTTTTAATATATCAAAGGCAGCACTAAATATATAACATAAAACAAAAGAAATAAATCTTTATTTTGGTTTTCAGATTAATAGAAACAAAGAAACTTTTTTTTTAAAGAAAATAAACCGAAAAGGAAACTAGGAAATGAACTAGATGCAAGAAAATTCAAATATGGCAATGGGAGCTGGGGGAATGAATGCAAACAACTAGAATGAGATTTCAAAAGAATTTCGTGGATCAAAACCACTTAACTCCTTCTCTTTCTTTTTAATTTCTAAGAACAGCAAGAACACAAATCAGCAACAATGGCAGAAATCAAAAATCAAACAACTAATTTTTTTTTTATGGGTTTTCTTTTAATGGAATTCAAATAAACAAGCAAGAATAGAGACACAATTTTTATGGTTTTAGTTTTTCCTGGAAATAAAATAACAATAACAGAAACAAAGCAAAACAATTTTTATGTTTTTTTTTTGATTTATGATTGCAAAAACAAATGAAACTAAAATGATTGCAAATAAAAGAGATATGATAGATGCAACCTGATAGATAGGAGCTTTTGAAGCTCTGATACCAGATGATGTAAGACTGGAATCAATCCAACTTTAGATCACTTGATGATCAGCAGATTCCAAGCTTAGCTTGCGGAAGGTGGGATGTTGGTAGAGATGGTGGTGAAGTTTTGATTGACTCTCTCAATCCTTGGATTTGATCGACTCTCTCAATCAGTGAAGTCCAGGGGATGCTGAATCTCTCAACAGCCTAAGAACTACGAATCAATAGCAACAGATGACTCTCTCAAATGAAACTAATGACAAGAACAAACTCAAAGACACACTTTGAAGAAGAAACTGAATTTCTTATTGAATAAACTTATAGATTGAAAGGTGATTTTTACAATGCACGACCAAGAGCTTATATACTGCTCAGAAACAATAAAACTAAGCTAGAAAATCAGAAAGAGAATCAAATAACAAAAGGAAATAGCCGTTAGGCCATAAATGGCTTTCTTGGCCAAAAATAAGAAGGTGAAAATCTTCTTGAGTCTTGAGAGTTTTGTGGGAAAACTCTGATGCCTTGGAACGTCTGGATTCATTGGAATTATCTTCAAAAGGCTCTGGTCGTCGGAATATAGCCGTTGGTGATTTATTCTCCAAGCTGGGAGTAGTACAGAACAAGGAAACTTGGAGTAATTGAAGATCCTCTTGATCACATGCTGGCTGGTGTATGGTGTAAGGGTGGAATGCTCTTCTGGACGGTTGGATGTGTACTCTGGATGTCGTTGATCATGTAGAAATTCTCCTGGTCGCCAAGTCTTGGTTTGACAAAGATTGAACCGGTGAGACTCCAAATAAGGCAGGTGCAGAACTGGTTTGACCGGTTTTGGAGATTGGACTATAACTTCAGATTTCCGTGGACTTTTCTCTTCATTCTTGGCTTGATGGAAAGCTAAGAGATTCTTCTTGAAGTTCATGATTTGGTTTGGGTCAGAACGCTTCGTCATTAGGCTTCAAACATCTTCTAAACTCGGACACTCGCAGATGGATGGGCTGGGGAACCTCCGGTTTGTAAAACTCATATCTTCTTGGTCTGAGTAGCTTTTGGGATGATTTCAATTGGGCGTGTCTCCTTGTTGAGTGTAGAACGCATGAAAATTGGTTTCATGTCTAAATTCCTCCGGGTTAGTGAGATACATCGTCTTGACTGAACACATATCCTGGTTGGTCAGGTTTGGAAATACTTCTTCTTCTTTTGGAAAGGCTTCATGTTTAGGAAGGACTTCGTCTTCTTCTGGAAAGGTTTCCTGTTTAGGAAGGATTTCTGCTTCTTTTGGAAAGGCTTCCTGTTTAGGAAGGACTTCTTCTTCATCGGGAAGGGCTTCCTGAACTTCTGGATCAGCTACTAATTTGATGTCTTCATCAAGATGGTAGATTATGATAGGTTTCATGATATGGTAGCTGATGCATTAGTAGTTCATGATGAAGATGAAGAACCTAACATAGATGCAATAAAGTTTTATGAAATGTTAGATGCTGCAAATCAGCCACTTTACAGTGGTTGTAGAGAAGGTCTCTCTAAATTGTCGTTGGCTGCTAGAATGATGAATATTAAAACTGATCACAATCTACTTGAAAGTTGCATGAATGAATGGACAGGCTTGTTTAAAGAGAATTTGCCGGAAGACAATGTGTCTGCTGATTCTTATTATGAGATTCAGAAACTGATTTTTAGTCTTGGGTTGCCTTCGGAGATGATATATGTTTGCATCGACAATTGCATGATCTACTAGGAAGATGATGAGAAGTTAGAAGAATGTCGATTCTGCAAGAAGCCACGATTCAAGCCGTAAGGACAAGGACATAATAGGGTACCGTACCAAAGGATGTGGTACCTACCAATTACAGACATATTGAAAAGATTGTACCAATTTAAGCAGACTGCTGGAAAGATGAGATGATATGCCAAGCATACTCAGACGGATGGTGAGATGACAAGAGCCTTGAAACATTTTTTAAAAGTACATCCAGAATTCGCTAGCAATACCCGAAATGTGTATCTCATATTATGCACAGATGAATTTAGTCCATTCTGAATGCCAGGGAGACAATATTCATTGTGACCAGTATTTCTTACGCCATACAACCTGCCACCGGAGATGTGCATGCAATGGGAGTTGCTATTCTTGACCATATTAATACCTGGTCCGAACCATCCAAAAAGGTCTATGGATGTTTTCCTACAACCACTGATAAAAGAGTTGAAGGATTTGTGATCAACATGGGAGAGGACGTATGACTGCTCAACAAAGAAAAATTTTACGATGCGAGCGATGCTTTTGTGGACCATAAGTGACTTTCCTGCCTATGGGATGTTGACTGGATGGACTACACATGGGAGATTAGCTTGTCCATATTGTAATGGAACGACATATGCGTTTCAACTGAAGAATGGTAGGAAGACAAGTTGGTTCGATTGTCAACGTCGATTTCTTCCCATTGGTCATCCGTACCGAAGAAACAAGAAATTAATTAGGCACAAAACGGTTGTGAGAGACATTCCTCCTCCATATATAACTGGAGAACAAATTGAATCGCAAATCGATTACTATGAAGCTTTGGAAACAGTTCCTCGTGGTGGTAATTGGCATTTCCCAGTAATATACCTGATTATTACGGTGTTCGGCACAACTGGCACAAGAAGATTATATTTTGGGAGTTTCCATATTGGAAGGATCTTCTTCTACACCACAACCTCGATGTGATGCATATAGAGAAGAATTTCGTTGATAACATCATGAATACAATATTGAATGTCCCAAGGAAGACAAAAGACAACATAAAATCGAGGTTGGACTTGCCGAATATTTGCTCAATAAGTGAGTTACATATAAAAAGCAATGGACAAGTTCCTGTTCCGATATTCAGATTGTCTTCAGAAAAAAAGTCGGTGTTGTTCAACTTGGTGGCATCAGAAGTGAAGTTCCCTGATGGGTATGTTTCAAATCTCTCTAGATGTGTTGAAAATGGTCAAAAGTTCTCCGGGATGAAGAGTCATGATTTTTATGTCTTTATGCAACGACTACTTCCCTTTGCATTTGTGGAGCTACTTCCAACAAACGTACATGAATCATTTGCAGGTAGTATATTATAACACATTAATTTTATAATATATGACTAATAATGTGTTCAATTGTTTTTGGAATATACAAGGCATTAGATCATTTTTCAGGGATCTAAGCACACACATTCTTAAAGAAGAAGTCGTGGAACAACTTCACGAGAACATTCCCATCTTTTTTGACGTCATGGAGCATCTAGCTGTCCACCTCCCATATGAGTCATTGCTTCGTGGACATGTACATTACGGATGGATGTATCAGTATGAGCGAGCCATGAAATATTTGAAGGGAAAAGTAAAAAAATTCGCAAAAGTTTAAGGTTTTATAATTGCTGGAAGTTTGACGGAAGAAACTTCTCACTTCACATCGTACTACTTTGTGTCAAAAGTACGTACCAGGAAAAGAGCTCCAAGAAGATATGATGATGGTTGTGTCAAGCCAACAAATCGATGCATCTCTTCGATTTCCTTATCGGTTGGCTTTTCCCCATTAATAACAGATGTTTTCAACTTCTTTGGTTTCTCTACCAGTTGAATTTTCCACCATTATATCTTCTGTGATTTATAAACAATAGCCATCATTGGATCCTTCAAATCCCTGATTAAAAAGTCGACCGAGAAGTTCACGTGGAGGGTTGAACATCGGCCATTCGTTGTCTGATGTGAAGCTTACTTTAATGGATGGGTAATGTTTAAAACACTAATATTTATTGGATTTACCAATCTGAAAATTATACCAATTTTTTTTTTTGTTCGTATATTCTTACACAGAAAGAATTCACACAATTGGTGTGGCAGTAGATAGTTTCATCAGGAGATGTGGCTAAAGAAAATACACAACAGATTGTGGTTGTAGAGCAGAGCATCTAATGAAATCTCTTTTGAAGCATAAGAATGGTTTAGACCGTGCATGATCCTCTCTAAGATTTTTGTGGATAATGCTAAGGTTCTAAAAGCAACAGATGAGTTCATTTGACACCAACCAGTAGTTATGAATGTCTATTATCGGGGTTCGAAATTTGTTGTTTTTATCAAAGGTAATGAGTTGTGTAGTTAGTGACTTCAGGTGCATGGAGAAGCTGTTGGTTCGATGATGGGATGTCATTTAGAAGTTCTGTTTCAGACCGTTACGAAGAGCAAGACAATATAAGAAATACTTAGGGTACTCTTATGTTTCAGTGGAGCATTGGCTCTTGGTTTGCATACATCTCACCGAAAAAGACTCAAGCTTTTCCAAACAAAAAAGATCTCAAGGAATCGAGCCATCAAATGGAAGACGTCGAGCCTCCTCCCGCACTTGTTCACCATCGTTAGACCAAACCTATGCGGTAAGAGCAACCCTCTAATGTCTCTGTGGTATTGTTTACTTGGAAATGATGATAACGATGATGAGTTGTGTATATGGTTTATTCGAGTGGTTGAGTGTTAATACACTTTGATTATTGTTAGTTTCTTTGATGGTTGTAGCCTTATAGGTTCTTAAGATTATAATGCACATTGATACCAAAACAATAGGGTTTATGATGATTTTCTATATGAATGCATTTTCTTAATACTTTGAGAACTGAAATTGGTTTTAACGTATTTTAGCCTTTCAAAGAAAATGTTTGAGGTGGTGCTCTAGAATTCAAAACTGTTCTCACAAGCAAAATCATTTAGGGAATTCACTAAAACGGTGAAATGTGTGGTCAAAGATGCTAATCTCCCAGAGATTAAGGTTCTTAGTGTCCTTTGTGATGGTTTGACGGGGCTTCATTGATCTGGTAAAAAACAGTTCCGACTAAACTCCATTTACTCTGTGTTATTTCAAATACATAAAATAACTTTGCTAATAACATAGTAAAACTGTTGAAGGCACAATATAAATGAGAAGATTTGTGTTATTTAATGAAAGTAAATTACCATAGTTATCCATATTCTGTGATTTGTGATAATGTCATCACGTTATTTATTTCTTGATATTCAACTAGGTGAAAACATGGCCTCCACTTCTGAACACCTTCTGCCGCAGAAAGCTTAAGCTGGTGAACAAAGTCCAAATGCAGTTTTCCAAGAAATAGGAAGGTTGTTCTATGAACATGGGCCAACATTTGTGCTGCATTTTGTTCTGTATTTGTAATTCTTATTTTTTCCGGAGTTTTTGTTTCTGAAGTAAAACCAATAATTTCAGAGTTCTATCCATATGTAAACTATGTTCCTTCTTAGTTGACTATTTTTCTGTTTCAGAATTTCTTATAAATGTTTTAAAGTTTTTAGCTAATGTATTCATGCTAACGCAAAATCTGCCTCATGTATCTTTGATAGTTCTACAAACATAAAAATCTAAGATGACGTATTGTGTATAATTATTAGAAAAAAACAATCACTTCACTTTTTATGTGGAAAATATAGTATTTTGGAGTCAATTAACACAACAGTTAAAAAATATAGCCATTGAACATTTTTGAAAAACAAATCAAAAACTTAGAGGATGAATATCAAAGTGTTTTTGGATCACTAAAATTTCATATCATAATGGTAAAAGTATTAATAATTAACACCTAACAAAGATAAAGAAAATAAAAATATAAAATAACAATTTTTCATTTATTTTTAAATATGATGAATATATAAGTGTTTTGGAACACTAAAATTCTAAACATTTTTATGAAATCATATCACAATAGTAAGAAAATTAATCTTCAACACCCGATCGAATATTTTAGCAAAAAAGTTAATATAGCATCAAATATTTTAGCAAAAAAAAAAACACCCGATCGAGATAAAGAAAATAATACTCCCTCCGTATCACTTTAAGAGGTGTTTAGAGGCAAATTTTTTGTTTCAAAATAGTTGATGTTCTCACTATTCTAGGTAGATATGAATAACTTTTAAATTTTTTGACCAATTAAAAAATACTGAGTTTTTTTCTTACTGGTCGAAGTAGTTTCATTTAATAAGTTTCTATACAACCAAGATAAATTGTATAAAAGTTTGTATTTCCTTAATCCAAGTGCAAAAACATTAAAAACCACTTAAAGTGATAGAAAGGAAGTAAAAAAAAAACTTGATGAATAAAAATGTTTTCAATTTAATGTTCTTTCGGAAAAGAGATGATTTTACTTTCGGTTTTCCTAAAAGAGGGAGTATAACAACAAAGAATAACCCAGTTACACGATCTTATGTTCGCAGCTTTAAAAGAATATATATTATCAACAAAACATTAATAAAGAGGTCTAAAAAAATCTGTAGCTACTTTCCAAACTCAAACTTTGTAGGTTTCTAGAACTAAATTATCAAACGATATCGTATACTTATACTAAATTTTGATAGAAATTATATAACCACATAATCCGCGCGTAGCGCGGACACATACCTAGTATAATATAATGAGAGAGTTTTTGTTCTCTCCTAAGCATGTCCACATCATCAATCTGTGCTTTAATTATGTGGGGCCTGCATATTAAAACAAATCGGTTTTCCACAGTGTTTTAAGTGCTTCGTTGCTCATACATGAAATCGTCAGCCCATTTAATCATCTCATTTTAATCATGAGCCCATTTATAGCTTCCCACATAAAAACATAAATAGGCCTGGTAAAACGTTTATGCTTCGTCTTCGTTTGAAACATAACCTCTCTCCACTTTGTCGTATCACCTTCACCAGACAACGCTATTTTTTTGGCTGTGATTAGGTTCACCTCCACATTCCCTCCCCCGTTTCTCTCTAAACTTCTCCGACAAATATCCATGGAAATCTTCAGCTCCCCATCTCTACTCATTTCATTGATATCTCAAGCTTTGACGATTAGATTCACCACCTTTGACGTCTCCACGCTCTTGCAAATACAAAATTATAACTCCCTGGTAGAGTTCTTATTTCTCTTTGAATTTCTAAATTCACCAATCCAATTGAATCGTAAAATACTTTTCACACTCTCAAATACTGTTGACCAAATATGTTTCATGTAAGGCTTTGACCTCAAACACGTGGCAGCAACGAATTGTCTTGTCATCCGTTTTCTCACTGAGCTGTAAGTTCATACTCAACATTTCAAAGTTTCCATGCTTATCACCATTTATTATTTCTTTGCCTTTAACTTATATTTTCTCCAATTACAGTTTGGTTGTCCCGGTGTATTTGTCTTTGTGGGACGGCGCAGCCACAAATATTTGGAAGCATCTGTGCTCAGGCTGTACTACTATCCACTCTTTCATGGTGGTCATCAAGGTGAATTCTAAAATTTTCGGAAGTATTGGTGCGACAGAAGAGCTGTGTTTAAAAAGGCGAGCACCTTTTGCGCCATGGCGCAAATCACACTCAGGCGACAGTCCCATCATCATGCACCTCCAAGGCATGGGTAGGTTCCGTAAGGTGTGCGCCATGGAGCGCCTTAGGCAGAAAGAGAGGGTATGAAAGGCGATGCAAAGGCGCACCATGGAGACTATACGTAAACCGGAGTGAAACAGGTATGAAACCAAACCTTAATTAATAACCAAACCTTAGACGTCTAAAATATCGAAGAGTCGGAATCTTAAACGTTTAAATAACTACGAAAATCCTAGCTTCTTCTTTATAGAAAGACAAGTTACATAACTTAACAAAAACATAGATCTCAAGTTTTTTTTTTTGCTTAAGGTTAGTACTCTTTACTCTTTCTAATCTCGTATGTGCTTCTTCTCTTTACCAGCTTTTTAATTGAGTGTGCTCATGTATGATCAGTCTGGTTTTTTTCTCATGCTCTTTACGTGTATATTATAACCAAAGGTCAATACTATTGTCAATACTCAAATAGTTATTTACTTTGTTATTTTTTTCCTTTGATCACAGTTTAATGTCTGAGGCTACACGTCCTGGAAGTGATCCAGGAAGAAAATATGGAAACATGTTGAATAATAGTTCCAACTCTTGGAAGCGTATCTTCAGTCTGAACGACTTTCATGGTGTAGTTTCACGTCTCAAGCATTAGTTGAGAGGGGATCATAGGAATGCCAGAGCTTGTAAAGTATGTCCATCCCACGTGATAGAGGAGTTAATCAAACACAAGAGGATGAAGGATGACGAGATAACGACTCGTAACATGGTTCTCCTAGTAGAAGAAGGTCTTGACGAGTATGATGAAGGGTGTGAGAAGAAAAGTCAGCCACGAGGCCCGCGATGGTATGTCCCTGCTAAGAAGAGGAGAGTTAGAGGTCCATTGGACATGTTTATGACTACTCCTCCTGCTGATATTTTGCAAGGAAGGGAAGATAGAAAGAGTGTTCTTGGAGCTTGTGATAAAGATTTAAGGGAAAATGTATCTGGAGCTATAACTAAGTGGTTTTTGGATTGCTGGTCTTGCGTTCAATGCTGTCAACTATCCTAGTTTTGATGATATGATTCACTTGATTGGGAAATATGGATTAGGATGAAAACCACCAAGCATGTATGAATTAAGAATTCCACTGCTTACTAAAAAAGTGGAGAACACTCTTGTCCAAATTGAGGAGAACAAGGAGTGTGCTAGTAAGAGATGTTCGCTTATGTCCGATGGTTGGCGTGATTCAATGGCTAAGAAAGACATAGTCAACTTACTTGTTAACTCCCCTAAAGGTTTTGTTTTCATGAAGTCGAAAGATGTTTTTGAAGTGGTGAAAGATGCGACGTTATTGTTTAAGTTGCTGGATGATATGGTCGAGGAGATTGGAGAAGCTTATGTACTTCAAGTTATCACTGACAATGCAAAGAATTACATAAAAGCTGGTACGTATGATATGAACCAATATATTATTTTCAACGTTTATATTTCTTTGTTTTAACATTTTAAATTTAAATTCAGGAAAATTGCTTGAAGCAAAAAGACCTCAACTCTTCTAGACTCCATTTGATGCACATTGCACTGATCTAATGTTGGAGGACATTGGAGAAATCCCAGCATTGAAGAATGCCATGAAAAAATACATGTTCATGAATGGATATATTTACAGTCATGTCCCTCTTGTGAATATGATGAGGAAATTCACAAAGCAAAGGAATATGCAAAGACCGGCTATAACAAGGTTTGCTACTTCTTGTATAACCATGACCCAGTTTCTCAAACAGCAGAAGCCTTTAAGGGATATGGTCAATTCTGCTGAATGGAGTGAGTCTAAATGGCCTAAAGAAGCTGGAGCAAGAAAAGCCAGGCAATATCTTATGCAAGCGAGCTATTGGAAGAATATTCGACATGCTTTGAAGCTGACAACTCCTCTTGTCAAAGTACTTAGGATGGTTGATGGAGAGAAAAAATCTGTGATGGGTTACATTTATGCAGACATGGACAGAGCAAAAGAGACATCGCAAGGGATTTCAACTATAATAAAGAGAAGTATGGAAAAACCTTTGAAATCATTGAGAAAAGGTGGGAGTGTCAGTTTCACAATCCTTTGCATTCTGCTGGGTATTTCCTAAACCCATCCATCCATTACAAATATCACGATGATGTACGTTGCGAATAAGTGGAAGGGGGCTTGTACAATTGCATTACTAGGTTGGTCTTTTAAATTGTGTTTTTTTTTTGCATTTATAGGTTGGTACATAATTTTCAGACAATAATTATGTTTATGGTGCTTTAATAGGTTGGTTCCAGATACAGAGACTGAAGACAAGATAATAGCAGAGTTGAACCCGTTTAAGAATGCTACTAGTATCTTTGGCTATGACATGGCTTTTAGGCAAAGAGATATCAAAGCACCATGTATCACAAAATTTGAATCACTTTTAAATTATTGATCTAAATAAGTACCAACAATATTTTTTTTATTTTAATAGCTGAATGGTGGTCGTGTTATGGATCTTCTGTTCCAAATCTCAGAAACTTCGCTGTGAAGATCCTTAGTCCGACTTTTAGTGCTACTGGTTGTGAAAGAAATTGGAATGTTTTCCAACTTGTAAGTTTTTTTAATAACCTTTTTTAAGGTGATTTTATTTCATGTATAATTTTTAAACTCGATTTGTAACAGATTAATACGAAGACGAGAAATCGACTAGCACAACATCGGCTGAACAACATGGTTTTTGTGAAGTACAACCGAGATCTAAAACGCAGAAGGACGAGAAGTGACAGTGTCCGAACATATCCTATTCTTTTGGATGAAATTGATGAAAGTAATGAGTGGTTAATTGGAAGAACGGATGGAGATTCATCTTATAATGATGATTTGGTGTGGGAAGATGATGATTTGCCATGGAATGTTGTGAGCCAAGCTATGGGTGCTGAAAAACCCAACTATTCGAATAAAGGAGCAAAAGGTACATGTTCATCTATAACAGATAAATGAAAAGGTATTGCTAGCTCAAATCAGAAGAAACACAATGGACCATCTCCAACTGTTATGACATTGGTTGATGAGGAGGACGAGTTGGAAGATTTAGATGAAGATTACCTTGGGTATGAGGATGTTGACTTTGATGATGAAGATGAGAATGATGGCTTTTCCGAAGATGATTTTTAAGTATTGTTTTTAAGATATTTATTTGGTTTTCACATTTGAAACTTTGTTTTCGTGTTTTGGTTTTGAATCATTTTGTTTTGAGTTTTCATTCAAGACTCTGAATTCTATTGAAAGTTTAACTTCTTCAGATAATAAAGCTTGCATTGAAATTATGTGAAATGTATGTGAATCAATCATTCTTTGCGTAATGTGTTATCTTCTTCAATACAAGGTACAATCCAACTAATAGCTTCTCCACGTGGCCTGCAAGCCTTGTTGTTGTTGTTGAATGAATTTGAAACAAGAGAAGCTGTTAGAAGAGAAGGGAACAAGTTCCTTGAACAGCTTCCCACTTTGATCATCAAGGCGCGCTATTTTAAACACTGAAGAAGCGGTCTTCCCACGTGTGAGACCATGCGAGGGATACAGAAGAAAGTATTTGTCTCAATTGGATATCTTCACACGTACCTCTCCAAGTCGAATAAATAAGTTACTATAACTCTGTCATCCTATATTGTGAATATTATATGACTTTAGAATTATCTCCTATGTAAGGCTAAAATCGTCGATCTCCTCCAGCTAAATGGTTGGTCGATTGAAGAGGTCTTCAGTCGCTTGAACCGGTTGCAGCAGGAGATTGGACAGATCCAGGACATCACTATGGTGCAGTAGATGTGTTTCACCAAACGTCATTGGAGTCATCAGTTACAGAATACTCATACTAACTCAAATCTAGAACTATCCAAAAGTGTGAACAAACGTCGCCACTTGATGCACTTTTACCAGGTTCCACGATAGCTACGACAATGGTTTGTCTGTGGTGTCTGGCATGGAGATGACCAAACAGACCAAGAAATATGCAGCCACACCCCAACACTACATTCATCTTACATTTTTAAAATTGTTAAAGGTTGCTCTCATTGACTCACAAAACTTAAACACAATTCACTTTTTCCTCAACCACTGAATCTTCACCGTCTCTTCAATCACTGAATATGTGGCTCTCAACACACATTCACAGGTTGGCCAATCTAAGTTCCAATTGAATTATTATTCGGAGAGCTCTAAAACCAAACACATGCAAAACTGTTTTTCAGGTTGCAAGCAGCAGCAAAGCACCACAAATGTACGACTAATCAGAACAACCACCAGCATCTGGCAACTTCACGTGTGATAAACGATGGTGATTCAGCAAAAACACCAAGCTTGGAGACGATGAGAAGACCAGCAAGCGCCTGTGAGCAAGTCCAACAATATGTTATTCCCGCTTAGCTTATGTGCCTCAAATAATTATTTTCCATGTTTTTTTTATTTTTCCAGCATTTTTTTTAATTATCTTCAAACTCTCTCCCTAGGATAATTGTTACTTGGTTTTAAGACACATTAATTTTTTTTTAAAAAAAGAGAATGTTGACGGCCATTTTCATATGGGAAAAATAATCGGTTTCACTCTATGCATGAACATATATTCATATAATAAAACAGCCTTCACTTCAAACCATTCATCAACCTATAATATGATAAGAACATAATGTCGTCTTATTTTTTAAAGTACCAGTACCAGCACAATTTGACTAACATGTTATTCAAGAGGTTTTGATGGTGAGGTATTCGGATTACAAGAAGACACAAGCCCGCTTCATCAAAGAGTTGAATACTTTCACGTTAAAAAAAATAAAAATCTTGGTTACCATCATTTCCCAGGAAAGTAACCCAAAATATGTACTCATCCCTAAGTGAAATCTATTTTTGAAACTCAAATACATTTACAAATACCAAACTCCGCGCCTGTGGGGGGAAATGCCCCTAGTAAATTTTTATATAACAGTTATAATCCATGTTCAAAAACTCATCCTACGCGGCCGAGTATCTGGCGAAAATACGTGAGGCAGAGGACCACCGTCCTGATTTGACTCTACTCGGCCATTAAATCGGGATTTCTAAAAAACTTCATTTTTCTTCATTTTTGTTTCAGTTTATGTTAAAAATGGGTTTGTTTTTGTCAGATTTGTAAGAAAAACTAATAGAATGAAATATAAAGTTGATGAAAGAGTAGAATAATTTAAGAGGAAAGAGGCAGTTGGTTTGGAAAACCAAAAGACTTGTTAGGTTAATTAAGGGAGATGATACGTAATTTACGATTTTGTCTTCCATTAAAAGAAAACAGGAAATTTAAAAGGAAACAACATTGGAGGGGGTTCAAACTAGAGCAGCTAAGATGTAATTGTTGTGATAAACCACCAGAACTAGCGTAATTGTTGTACTTCTTATGCAAAATTTATGTATATCTACGTACATATATGTATAAGTATAAAAATTAATCCCCGATTGATCTTCGATTAATCTCTGAGATATCATTAACTTGCTAGGCCCATGCCAACCGTCCGATTCAAGCCTAGCGCAATTTCGAACATGCATGGATTATTATATAGCTTATTTTAAATTATGTCTTAGGCCCTAGAAAGCTAGACACGGTACTTTCAACACCTCATCTTTGAAAAACAGAGAAGTTATTTCTTCCTATATATTCTTTGGAGACCGTAAAGTATAATATAGCTTATTTTAAGTTATGTCTTAGACCCTAGAAAGCTAGACACGGCACTTTCAACACCTCATCTTTGAAAAACAGAGAAGTTATTTCTTCCTATATATTCTTAGGAGACCGTAAAGTATGTACAAACGGAAAAGGGAGATGGCCTCTCAATGATAACCACATTTCCTGTGACATAAAATCTTGGTTACTTGTACGTCTGGAATTTAAAAACGAGAGACATGGCCATAATCTTTAGTTTGTTTTTCTATATATAGAGTACGAATGCATTTAAGCATTTAGTAATATATGCCTATTTGACTAATTTAGTATGGGTCAAGGACACACCACATGGTCCACATGTACACGTTGAGAAATTACAACTGCACAGTGTCTGCTTTAAAAAACATTTTTAATGAAACCATGTATCAAACACATATATATCCATTTTTAACGTCCACTCAACAATACATCTAATAAAAATATTAATAAATTTATTAAGATTTTTTCTTGTTGTGAACGAACGCGAATTAACTTTCAAAAAAATAAAGAGTGAAACGTATTGAGATAAATACCCGTTTAGAGTTTTTATTATTGTTTGAATGAATAATCTTAAAAACTCTTAAACCCGTATTTATAACAGTCTCAAAAAAAAAAAAAAAAAAAAACAGTCTCAAAATCAATATTTGTAACAGCCTAAAATTTCTGTATTTATAGCTGCCTCACACAGATGCAACATTTCTGTAGACTAAGAGGATTAAATATTCCTAGAGCAGAGAACAATGACCGGTTTCATCCTGACACAAATACCTCGAACCATTTCCAGTTGAGATAGTTCATCCTGGATTAGATTTATTAATATAACCATACAACTAAGTTATGCTATGTTGGGGTCAAAAACGGTCACAACGAAATTAACTTTCGAAAATATTCTTCGAAAAAGATAATTCCCGTAAAAATTACTTAAACTAATTTTTTACGATAAAATTCTTGAATAGATTTGTCCGCAGCGTCGAAACAAGCTCCAATGGTTCGTATTGACGACGAAGTTAGTATCAAATCATTCGTAAAAATTGTCGACGGTGTCTTTGCGAAAGGTATCCAAGCATTCAAATCTCTACGAAGAACTTTTCGACAAGATCATGTTCTTGTCGTAAAACTGAAGCTTGAATACTCGGACAACGGGTTCTCGAAACAAAGACTTCAATCCGCGGAACAAGCTCGCTCAATACGAAGCTCGCTCAATACGAAGCTCGCTCAATACCGAGAGCTTGCTCAATACAAGCTCACTCGCTACAAGCTCACTCGCTACAAGCTCACTCGCTACAATCTCACTCGCTACAAGTTCAGTCGCTACAAGCTCACTCGCTACAAGCTCACTCGCTATAGGGAGTGAGCTACAGAAAAGCTGGGTCGCTATAGGGAGTGAGCTACGGAAAAGCTAGGTCGCTATAGGGAGTGAGCTACAGGAAAAGCTCGGTCGCTATAGGGAGTGAGTTACAGGAAAAGCTCGGTCGCTATAGGGAGTGAGCTACGGAAAAGCTGGGTCGCTATAGGGAGTGGGCTACGGAAAAGCTGGGTCGCTATAGGGAGTGAGCTACGGAAAAGCTGGGTCGCTATAGGGAGTGAGCTACAGGAAAAGCTGGGTCGCTATAGCGACCGAGCTCAGACACAAGCTCAGTCTCTATAGCGACCGAGCTCACCAGACCCGTCTCGGCGAAGGCTTCGATTTGATATCTTGATCGTTTTCTGGGTCCTCACGGTTTGAGAGGACGGCGTCTTTGAAGTTCCAAGGCAGATTCCTTAAAATCTTGTTTTAAGACAACGATTCTTTAAAACAACGATTTCTTAATCAACGATTTCTTAAACAACGATTTCTTAACCAACGACTTAAGAAATCAACGATTTATGAAAGTAACGATTTCTTAAATCAACGGAACAATGTTATTAAAGGTCCAAACATCCGCAAACAAACATCCTAAGAGAATCGTAGCTTCGCGATAGTTTCGAACGCTCGGACAACGAACCTCATTCCACGGCACAAACCCGATCGCGATGGCGATCGGGTCACGGACAAGAGCTCGATTGCTATAGCGAACGGATCACGAGACTACGCTCAGTTGCTATAGCGAACGGATCACGGATCACGAGACTACGCTTGGTCGCTATAGCGATCGAGCTTCGATTACAGCTCGGTCGCTATAGCGACCGATCCACGAGTTAGGCTCGGTCGCTATAGCGACCGAGCTGCGGACAAAGTTTGGTCGTTATAGCGATCGAGCGTTCGTATATCGATCATTCCCTGAAACGTCTGAAGTCTTCCGAAACGACGATACGACGTAAAACTATGCATTCTCGACTATCCGTATAGCCGTTCTCCGCAACTCACGACTATCCATTTCTTGATCTATCGATCAAATGGAATCGTCCATTTGGTTTACGATAAAACCGCGGAAACTTAACCTTATCGGAGAAATCGTAAAAAAAGTCTCAAATCAAAAATACGGCCCAAAGGGGTCCTAAACTTGATTCGAGGCCCACTTGCGATTTCTTAAAAACCCATAAACCTTATGACGGTTTATGCTTGGAGGATAAGCATCAGTTTCCGCGGAAAAAATGGATTTCCGCAGATAATCATGAAGATCAGAAAAATGGAATATTCCATTTTTTCGACTATGACGGCTTAAGGGCAAAAGGGGGAAGCGTAAACCGACCTTGGAGGGAGTATATAAGGAGTTCAAGGCGAGAGGCAGAGGCATAGATGCATCACTTTTTCCAGAGCAACTTAGCACTTAGAGTATTTTAGGCAACTTTCCGTTTTTGTTTTCGAGCTGCGACTCAATTAGGTTTAGCCACCTTCGGGTATTAGAACTAGGATCTCGCCGGCAACTCTCGTAGCCGAAGCACGTTATCCTGTTGTTGTTACGCTCATACGCAGATTCGGAATAAAATATTTCTTGCTCTTTTTTACGATTCTTATTTTATTTTCCGTTATTGTCGTGTTCTGATTGCTTGACGTGTGGTTTCTCAGAAATCCGGGACCTCTGGGAAATTAGGGTTTTCCTAGTTTCCTAAAATATACGAAATATTGACGGTGCGAATTTCGGTTCCCACATGCTAATGTTATTGATCCTCCATTCGCATTAACATTAAAACTCTCAATGGCTACGTAACAAGAAATATACATTATATAGTTTATCGAAAACACGATGAATGTTTGCAAATTGAGACTAAACAACATGATTTTAGATCTAAATCACTAATTAATTAGTCATATATACTCAGGCTTGTTAACATGCATATTCACACATTAATGAAAATAAACCACAAAAATATTATCTCGTTATTTAAAATTATGGTGAACAGATGGTTATATTGTCACTAGCATTTAGTTGAAGATTTTTTGAAAAAGAATGTACAGTCTAACAGTTTAAATGTAATCTGCTCAAAAGTTAAAGGTTTAGAATCCCCTTAAAAAATTCTTTAAAACATAAATTGAGACACCCGTCTCTTCTTTACGTTTTGACGCCGGCGAACATTGGCTCGCGGCGTCATCTTCGTTAATGGTTTTCTTGTTCAACCTTCACTCCGACTCTTGTTTCCTTTTTGTTTTAGTTTATGAAGTCTTCAAGCCATTGTTTCTGGATCTATTGAGGTTTGGTCAAGCCCATCAAACTTTTTCATCTGTTGGGCCGACTTGCACAAGTCACGCGCGGAAAAACTATTGGCCTTATCATTGAAAACCATTAGGTTAAGTGCTGATACAAAGAAGGAGAGATCACGACAGAGATCTCTCAGCCAAGCTTCTGGGAGGCACGAGCCTCAAGCATTCAAGAAGGCTTTCATTGCATCTCTTAGAGAGTTTGAGTAAGCTAAAGATGATATGTTGTTCTAGTCTTAACTCTTAGCCATGTACTTCTCTTGTAATCTCTTTATGCTCTCTAGGGTTTGCATACCCGTAAACAGAGAGAGTCTATGATCTTGTAAACCACATCAGAGGTGTTTTCCGATACTTCATAGTGGATGTTGTGGATCCTGGATACACCCCAGATGTAGAGGTGCGGCCGTGAATTGGGTTAAAAACTCTTGTGTCATGAACAAGGATTGAATCAATGAGAAATATCAAGGGACCAGGGGATTGTTAGTGAATGGTCTGATATGCTACAAATCCCCCAAAGAAGTTTTGTTAGAGTTTAGATTGACTCTACAAGTGGTATCAGAACTATAAATTCCGCAACAAGTGGTATCAGAGCACGTGCTCATTGATTCATGGAGTCCACGTCCCGAGGAGGAGAGACATATGAAGAAGCTTCCAAGAGAGATAGAAGAAACTCGCAAGGTTTAATGGAAGTTGGTGGTCACGTGGTTTTACCCTAATCAGAGTAATACACCGAGATCAGATCAGGCGAAAGAGATCTTCGATTTACAAGAGAAGAAGGAAAACTGTTGGACGTTCTTCGCTGCAGCTGCACAAGTTTACGGAGGAAGGATTCACAAGTCAGTTGAATCGGTTGTGATGGTTTTGAGTTTATGAAATCAGGGTTTCTGTACAGTTCTCCAGGGGTGTAAGAATATGCTACTATGTGAGAAGGGTTTCAGGTTACTCACAAGTCGAGATGGTGGCAGGCTGCTAGCATAAGAAACAAAGGTTTCAGAGCTGTCTTCGATATGCAGTCACAAGGCGTGTGTGACTATATGCATTGGAGTTTCGGATTTCTTCATATTCTGCAAGTTATTGGAGTTGAAAGCATAGTGGAGCACAAGGAGTTTTTGCACTGGTTTTGTATGGGATTGTCTGAAGATTCGTTGAGGGATTTCACTGTGTTCTTGGGTTATCTCTACATGGCATATCCGTTTCAGGTGGTGTTCTAATATATGTGGGTATTTCAGCTCGGTAGCTCATGGAATTCTTGGAACTAGGGGATGCCTTAGAACCTTGAATTATTGAGTGTTTCATGGCTGTTTAGATGGTATTCTTTAGTCAGCGTGAAGGGTGTGCATAAGGGTTTGAAGGAAATCGGCTGATGCAGGATTTGTCTATGTGTGATTATGAGAGTCTACAATCGAGTAGATGTTTAGAGAACAAGATACTACAAGGCTGCTATTTTCAGAGGGAATGCAGTGTGGTTTTCTAAGCAGATATGTGTTTGGTATAACACATAGTTCTCTGCTGGGATGGATCTGCGAGAACGAGGAGTTACGCATTCAAGGCAGAGTTTGGCTGAAAAGGTAGCGGTATCAAATCGAGATTGATTCAGGATGGAAACATGGATGTTTCAAGTTTTCTGCATGGAATTCAGTAGTAGTTTGTTTTGGCTTCTCAGGACATATGAGGGGAAACAAATGGGTCTACAGGGTATCACGGTTGCAGAGATAATAATTTGTTTGAGCGCGGGTTGAGCAGATATTCTTTTCGTCGAAAGTCTTCTTAGCAGGTTGAGTTAAGCGGCGTGATCTGCTGGAAACAGCAGCGGTTCAGAGTGATGTTCAAGATAAGGTGTTCAGTCAGGTTGTTACAAAGGAAATTCTCAGGATGAGGAGTTTGGTGTCTACAGGCTGTTGAGGTTGGTTAGGATTGAGTCAAAGAGCTTCTGGTTTGAGGCAATGGTGATTCAGGTTATGCAAAAGCTTCAAGTTAGCATCGACATCAGCTGGAAATTCTGGAGAAGGAGAATCAGTAGATTTTTAGTCACGATCATATCACTATTTTAAGGGTGACGAACCAAAGATGATGCTTAAGGATATGCAGCATCAGCGAAGGAAGCAGATGGTGTTAGTTTGTGGTAGACAGTGGCAACATCAGAGACAGAGGAAGAAACGTTCACATGGGACTACCTTAATGCACGTGATGGTTTCAAGTTGTTGAAATCATGATGAGAGACTTGCAAGGGATTCAGCAAGTATTTGCAAGAAATGGAAAACCCGCGCAAGCTGCAGCAAGAAGGCTGCACAGGTAGGCGTGTTCATGATTAATAGTGTTGGAGATTGATTTGAGTCGTTTGGGATGGAGGATATCTCAAGGTAAAGACAGACTCACATTAAGCCAAAGCTAGGCTTAAAGGAGAAGGAATCAAAGGTCATCAATCTCACATTGACTAAAGGTTTTTAAGAGATCACAAGGAATGCAGGTTATCTTGCGAAAGATGATCAACAGATCTTTCAGCTACACAGGTTGGTTGCACTGTGGCAACAATATGACGAAACAAAGGTGATTTTTTTTTTGGGTCAGTTCAAGTCAGTCTCGTGGGTGCATGAGAGGAAAGATTTCTGACTGGTAAAATAAAGTCAGAGGAGTCACCAAGTTAGTGTTGCTAAAACAAGTTGTGCCTCCACGAAGAATAAACTAAAGCAAAGGGAAAGTGTGTAAATGCCTGTACAAGTATATGCTGGAGCAAATGACTATTTGTGGTAATATCATGCAGCAGCTTTAGTGAGGTCGTGTGAGTGACATGAAAGGTTTCTGGCTGGTAGACGAAAGCCACAGAAGTCACCAAGTCAGTGTGGCAGGACTAGGTTGTACCTCCACGAAGAAGCAACTAGAGTGAATGCAAAAAGTGTGTAAAACCTACAAAGAGTATGCTAGAGCAAATGGTTATTTGTGGTAACAACATGTAGAAGCTTTAGTGAGGTCGTGTGAGTGACATGAAGAATCCAAAAGGAAAAAGGCGATTCAAAGTTAGACTTAGCTTGAAGATTCTGGTCAAAGGCAGAGGAAAATGCGCAGACGGAATCGGGTTGAACAGGTTTTTATGACTAGTTGTAGTCCTGAGGATAAAGGGTATGAGACAACAGCCATCAACACTTGTTCACGAAGCAGAAGGTAGCTACCACAACTAACAGAAGCGTGTGTGAGTTATACCTTAGAGGAATCGTTAAGGATGTCTGAGTCGAGAATTCCAGATGAATAGACTTAGACGAGAAGTAAGGGACGCCGGTCTGGTGTCACGACCATGGGTGTCAAGGTGGAGCTCTCGGACAAGAATCGAGCTCACAAGAAAAAAGAGAAATTTTCAGACTTGACCGGGTCGGAGCTTCAAGCTTGAACAAGTCAGGGTTCAAGTATAGTTACAGCTTGAGAAACTTGTCATGGGTTCGAGTTTGACACGACATAAGCTATAAGGGATTATTTCAGGAGCATCACAGGCGTTGATGATGAGAGATATGTTTAACGGCCGACAAGAACAATGAACAGTTACAAAAACTTAGTTACAGAGACATGGTACTTCTAAAGGGTTATTTGATTCAGGTGGAGCCACTGAGATTATATAAGGTATGATGCATCAGGGATATATATAATCTGATTCCAGGTGGAGTGAGTCACTAGTTTAGAAGATGTCTTGATTAGTTCAGCTGAAAGGTAAAAAGTTTCGGGTTAGCAACTTGGTCAGCTCAAGGGAGTAAGAGCTGAAAGGGAAGGTTATTCCATGACAAGAGGGTTGTGGATATGTTCAGAGTGTCAAGGCCAGGAGTGTCAAGATCAGTTACCAAGTACAAGCTGCGCATCATAAGGAAATTTTTAAGAGGAGTCTTACATAAGTAACTTGTAGGCGAGACAAGTGAAATCGGCATATGTATCAGGAATACACTAGTGCAATGAGATTGATACAGAGGACCAAAAAATCTGAGCCGAGTATGATGCAGGATAACACGTAGTGAGGTACTTTGTTAAACTGAAGGGAAGTAAGTATCAAGAGATACTGAAATATTGAGCTATGAAGATGAAGAATGGTGAGATGAAGCAAAGTAAGAAACTGTTAGAAGACATTGCAGGGATTGCAGGGAATTGCCTTACAGTTTGTTCATCTTAGGAAGGGTAAGACTTGTTCTCCACAAGCACGCTCATCGTAAACTCAAGTTATGGAACTGAAAGAAGCTTCATGAAAGTCTAAATGCAAGAAAAAAAACCGATTGCATTTAAGGGAACAGAACAAGTATAGTTCTGGAAATATGGTTGCATCATAGGGAGTACTGAGGAAGGTTAATCAAGGAAGTCCATTAGGTAATGGCCAGATACTCATCGGTCGCCAGGTACTCATCAGGCTATGGAAGGTTCAATGACTAACAGGCGTGTTCAAGTCGTTGATGGTGATGCATAAGTTTCGGTATTGGAGATATCTCAGTACAAGAAGGGTATTGAGGAAAGGAATTCACAGCTGAGTAAAGGAGGATATCAGGGATTCTATATAAGATATCACAGGCAGCTCGTGAGGAGAGCCCAGGCGTACCAGGGATTATATGGTATGAGGCTCAGTTCATTTAACTAACAGTGAGGTTTAAATCTGTTAGTGGGTTTCTGTTGTTGCAGAACAGGTTGATCAAATGGTGGAGGAAAGATATTTGTGTCGAAAGTCTTCCTAATCATGTGGTTTTAGGCGGCGTTACTTACTTATGATAGTAGCAGTACAAAGTGATGTTCAAGTGTAATCTGTTCAAGAACATCAAGGGTTTGGGTTTCAGAGATATGGAGCATGAGTGAATTCAAGGTTTTGCGGTTGATTCAAGGAGAATTATGTGGTAGCAATTTCTGTTAACAACATTAAGTGTGAACTAAGGTTGTGCCGAAAGTCTGTTTAGCAGTGATGATTTGATGGCGGGTCCTGTTCAGAGTAACAACGGTACAAAATGTGTTCAAGGGTGGAGTGTCTTAAACAAGTAGAGAATCATAGGTTGTTTCAGGTCTGAAGCATATATATGGTTGGAAGGTTGTTGCACAGTATTCAAGGACTTTGATTCAAGGCTCAATGCGCATGAGTGGAATTGAAAGGCCAAAGAGGAAATCAACATGAAGAAAGATGTTCAGGTTTCTGTTCAAACACTTGAACAGGTTTGTGGTTTTGACAGCAAGGTTGTGTTGTTGATAAGTTCACAATGAGAAACAAGATATGAACTGACACAACGTCAATGAGGAGTTGAAATTGACACTTGTAGTGTAGTAACCGGGTTTGCAACTCAAGACAATGGATGAAGGTGATGGAAATTAAGAATGGCAATGGGATTGTCACATGGGCCAAGTGGATTTAAGTGTTTAGTCTACTTTAGCAGTTGTGGTGTATAAGTGGAAGCTAATGCAGGTTTCAAGAAGATCATGAAGAGACTTCAAGCTTGGCTCAAGATGGAGCTAAGAGAAGTGAGAAGAGATAAGAGAAGAAAAGGAGATGCAGAAGATGAGCACGTTTGCTCAAGCATCTGGAGGTGTCAGCACAAAGGAAGGGTTATGGACTTAGACCACACACGTGGATTACTTTATTGAGGTTTGGTAAAGCCCATCAGACTTGTTCATCGGCTGGGCCGACTTGCACAAGTCACGCGTGTAGAACCTAAAATCTACACTCAGTATTTTGTAGTGTTTGTAAAGTAAACTAGGGAATGACAAAGGATGTAGGCAACGATATCCTTAGAACACAATGATGTAATCAGAAATCAGTTGACAAAAAAGGACTTTTATTGAATAAGAATCGATTACAATAAATAACAAATATATCGATTATAACAAAGAGATCGAACAAGATCGGCTTCTAAGACAAATTAAGAAAGGTAAAAGTGTGTGATATCCTCTCTCTCTAGGGTTTTCGCTGTGTCTCAAACGTTGATCTCTCTCTCTCATTTTATAGTCTTGACTCCGCCATCTCCGTAACGGACTCCGCGATCTCCGACTCCTCCATCGACTTCGTCATAACATCGAACTCCTCTTGCGGGTCTCAATCTTGTGGCCTGTTATTCTGGGACAGGCCTATTAGCCCGATTGCCCAAAATTGGGTCCAACATTTGGCCCCCAGCCCAGTCGATTTACTTTAGGAAGTCGAAAGGGCGATAACCTTTTCACTCGGTCACGAATCTTGGAACTGGGTCGCCAAGTGTGTCTGTCTGATTTGACTTGTCGGCCACTTTTCCAAATCGTGTAGTTTACATCGATAGTTCGTGGTAACTTCCTAGGGAACCGTCTTTCTCTTCCTATTTGTTTAGTTATTTTTTCGAAGTGATTCATCTTCTTCTCCATCTCGATCTTGCTTTCTATTTCTGCAATTATTCTCTCTGCTCGTATCTATGGCAAAAGACAAACATGGCCCCCTCACTGGGGAAGAGCTCGAGATAATCCAAGAGCTTTGGGGAGTCCCCTATGACGTCGAAGTCGAGCTTCCCGATGGAGACACCCTTAAGAACGTAAGGCCGGGGTACTGCGGAGCCTTCATGTCTCATTTCAAGGACGGTGGTTTATCGTTTCTTCTTCCGCCCTTCCTCTTAGAGCTTTTAGCGGAGCTCAAAATGGCGTTCACTCATCACCCCGAATTTCTTTCGTTACCTCATGGCTACATGGGTTCGAGCCAGAGAGAAGGGTCTGGAGTTTGAATTGGCGAAGTTGAAGCAGCTTTATACTTTGAAGCGGAACAGCGGCTTTCCGGGAACAATGCTCCTGGCTCCGCGTGATGGCCGCTCTATTATCAGCGGTATCCCCAACAAAGATATTAGGTGGAAAGATAATTTTTTTGTACGTCTTTAAGATCAGTCCGGCGTCGGTTGGCGACTTCGATTTTTCTCGGATCCCAAGGTAGTGGAACGAGAAAGTTGGTAAGAGATTTCCTCGCTTTTCTTTTTGGTATATTCATTCATCATTTTCTGGTAATCTGACTCTTTGTTTCTGCTCAGAGCTATTTGGTTGTGCCCATATGACTCTGGAATTGCGAGGGTTAATTGCGGGTTTTCGCCGGAGTGATTGTCTATGGTCCTCCTTTACTCCAGAGCGGATTCGAAATACTTACGCTATAACTCCGGGTCGAAATCGTGCTGCTCCTATTGCGCTTGTGAAACCAGTTCGTCCCCAAGAGGATCGCAAAGGGAAAGTGATAGAACCAAAATCGAGCACCGTCCTTTTTGTTTCAAGGACACGGCCCGAAGTGGCGATCTTGTCAACCAGCTCGACCCAACCGAGGTTTTACCATCAGTTGGTGCCGATCTAACCGTCCAAACCGATTGTGCCTTTCACCGTATCGACCCGTGGACGTCCGGAGTGAAAGCCCGCATGGATCAGCCCTCGTTCAAGCAGCCACAGAACCAGCATGTTCAGATGAACCTGGACAATAGCCAAAGGGTCTTCTTTGACCAGTCTTCCTCAAATTCGCCAACATTGACCAGACTTCATCAGTTTCCGCACTTTGACTCATTTATCACATTCTAGTCAATATTTTCATTTTCTATGCATTGTTTTCCCCACAAATGTATTTATTTCTTTGACTACAAAGTACTATTAATATGTAGTCTCATTCATGAATAAAATCAGATCAATTTGGTTGTTTATTTTTGTTCTTCTTCTCTGAGTGGGAGAGAGTTCTTTAGCTAGTTCATCGGTTTGAACCGGCTTGTTGATTTGGTGGTCAGCCAATCATCTTTGTGTGTTATTTGGTGGTTAGCCAACGCACTACATCCGTTCTTTGGTGGTTAGCCTTAGATCGTTGGTATATCAAGAGTCATTCCGCACCTCTTGACGATCCGTTCAATCCATCCCAGTTCCAGAAGTTCCTTCGAGTTCTCGGTTCATATCCAACATCCGGCCAAAGCCATCCTTCCCGATTTTGGGCGTATCATTTGGTATCAGAGCCACTTTGGCTGGTTTGTTTTCTATCTTCTTTTCACCTTCTCATCTCTTCATCATTTCTTATTTCTTTTTGGATCCGGGCTGTTCCTTTACTCCCTTGTGATCGCCACTAAAAAAAAAAAAAGAGAGAAAAAGAGAAAAAAAAAAGAGAAAAAAAAAGAAAAAAAAAAAAAAAAAAAAGAGAAAAAGAAAGTAAAAGATTGGTTTGAATCACTTGGAGTGGTGGAAGAGAAAGCCTGCTGGCCGAGGAGAAATCCGGCCTTAGGACAGTTGAGGCGGATCCACAAAAAAAAAAAATCTCTTCATCTTCATTTCTTTTCTTTTTCCACAAAGTTTGTTTTGGGTTTTTGATTGCTGAATTTTGACTGCCTATCATCCTTTGAACCAGTAGAAAGAACTCCGAGAGATCACCTAAAAATCGAGAGCTAAACACTTTGAGAGTGTGAGGATTTTATTTGCTAACTCGGTTGTTAAGTTTTTTTTTTCAGGATGTTTGGACTTCTCAAGAAATCAAAACCACAACAAGACGTCTACTTTCCATTTAAAACTGTTTTTGAAAAGGAGAAATTGAATTTTGATAAGAAACAGTTTGCTTCTAATGGGTTTGATGTTGTGCAGAAACAAAGGAAGAGACGAAACAGGTCCAATGATGATGAGAAGTGGGTCAGAAGTGGTGATCGTCCCTTCACCAAAACCAAGAGAAGCAACCGTGATGTGTTTGATCAGAATGAGAATCAGACTTATGCCAGTTTGGAGAAGATGTTGTATAAGGCGATTCATGCTGTCCGGCAACTTAAAAGGAAGGAAAACACCAACACTTCTTCAGCACCAAAACAGCAATGTAAGTCTTCTTACCTTTCAAATTCTGATTTGAAAACTAATGATATTTCTTTTGATAAAAGCAAAGCTGTGAAACCCACAAGCAAGGCTCTTTCTACCAGGTGCTTCAAATGCCATAAGGTCGGCCATTATGCTAACAAATGCCAAAAACAAAAACCGTTGGTGACCTTGAAGAACGTTGAAACAGAGCCAGAAAAGGAAGTATCTTTGTCCATTCGAAAGTCGGACCACATTCATAATGAGCTTTGTGTTGATTATAATTCTTTTGCTTATAATCCTTTTCCTTTTAATGTTTCAGATTTGAGGACAAATCTTTTTGAAGAGGGAGAGTATGATAGAACCAAAATCGAGCACCGTCCTTTTTGTTTCAAGGACACGGCCCGAAGTGGCGATCTTGTCAACCAGCTCGACCCAACCGAGGTTTTACCATCAGTTGGTGCCGATCTAACCGTCCAAACCGATTGTGCCTTTCACCGTATCGACCCGTGGACGTCCGGAGTGAAAGCCCGCATGGATCAGCCCTCGTTCAAGCAGCCACAGAACCAGCATGTTCAGATGAACCTGGACAATAGCCAAAGGGTCTTCTTTGACCAGTCTTCCTCAAATTCGCCAACATTGACCAGACTTCATCAGTTTCCGCACTTTGACTCATTTATCACATTCTAGTCAATATTTTCATTTTCTATGCATTGTTTTCCCCACAAATGTATTTATTTCTTTGACTACAAAGTACTATTAATATGTAGTCTCATTCATGAATAAAATCAGATCAATTTGGTTGTTTATTTTTGTTCTTCTTCTCTGAGTGGGAGAGAGTTCTTTAGCTAGTTCATCGGTTTGAACCGGCTTGTTGATTTGGTGGTCAGCCAATCATCTTTGTGTGTTATTTGGTGGTTAGCCAACGCACTACATCCGTTCTTTGGTGGTTAGCCTTAGATCGTTGGTATATCAAGAGTCATTCCGCACCTCTTGACGATCCGTTCAATCCATCCCAGTTCCAGAAGTTCCTTCGAGTTCTTGGTTCATATCCAACATCCGGCCAAAGCCATCCTTCCCGATTTTGGGCGTATCAGAAAGGTAAATCGTTTACTTGTCTATTATAATGGTTTTGTGGATTTGACGCGCAACTGCTGCTTGATTTTTTTAGGGGTGAAGAGAACGGAAGCTTCTGTGGGTCCTTCTGATGCTTCCTCGGATGCCGAACCCTTGAAGCGAGCTTGGAGAACCCTGGAAGGACGGATACTCAGGTCGAGATCTCAGGCTCAATCTCTGATTCTTTTGGCTACACCGGTGTCAGTTGTTTCTCTGGTTCATGAGCACCAATTGGCGTCTCATGTCCCGGTTGAGTCGGATGCTGGTGGTGGAGTTGATTCTAAGGCTCAATGATTTCGTCGTCGAGGTTTGGAGGAGGTCATTTTGGGAGACCTTTGTTCATCGAGCTTGATGCCTCCTCGTGCGACACAGGTTCCGAGTGAAGGGACTTCTCGGTTTATTCCAAACGATCTACCTTCAGGTGATCAAGGTGATTCCTCACTGGCATTCTCGTAGCATTTCTATAGATTGTAAGCGTTCCACGGTCTCAATTCAGGGCATCCCATTTTGCATTTTTCCAGCTCGTAAACGCCGTCGCGTACTTCTTTCGTTATTTTGTAAAGACCTTCCCATCTCGTTCCTAGTTTTTCAGCGCCTTTTTCTTTTGTTCCGTCGAACACATTTCGTAGGACTAGGTCGTCGATTGAGAAGCTGCAGTTTCTTACGTTCGAATCATAGTAGCGGGCTGCTGCTTGCTGGTAGTTTTGTATGCGTACTGCTGCTTTTTCTCGTCGTTCTTCGATCATGTCTAGGTGGTCGATTAACAATTCTTCGTCTAGTTCGATGTTATCGGGGCATATCCTTTGTTGCTGAGATGGGACTTCGATCTCATCTGGTATTACTGCCTCGATTCCATATGAGAGGGAAGACATGGTTTCTTGGGTTGTCGTATGGGGCGTTGTTCGGCATCCCCAAAGCACGCCATTCAGTTCCTCGCTCCATTTAGAATTTTTGAGATCGAGTCTCTTTTTTAGTTTGTTTACTATCATTTTATTCGCGGCTTCGGCGTGTCCGCTACATTTCGGGTATCGAGGGCTTGCAAATTTTATCTTGATTTTCCATTTGTCGCAGAAATCTTTAATAACTTTTGAGATGAATTGGGGTCCGTTATCTGTGACTATTTCGTATGGAAGACTGTGCCGACACACAATGTTTTTCCAGATGAATCTCGTCACTGTAGTTCCAGTGATATTCTGGTATGCTTCAGCTTCGGTCCATTTTGTAAAGAAGTCGGTCATTACTAATATGAATCGTAGTTGTGCCAGTCCCGATGAGACGAAGGGTCCCACTATATCCATGGACCATTTCATGAATGGGTATGGTGACGATATAGTTGATAGCTTTTGCGTTGGCTGGTGTATCATGGGTGCATGTCGTTGGCATCTGTCGCACTTTGATGCGAACTGTTCGCTGTCGCTGACTATAGTTGGCCAGAAATAAGCGTGCTTTTTGATCTGATTGCTAAGGATCGTCCGCCCGAGTGATTTCCTCACGATTCGTCGTATATTTTCTTGAGGATGGTTGATGCCTCTTTTGGTGATGCACATAACAGATATGGTTCACCGAAGGTTCTTTTGAATAATTTTCCTTCCATAATGAAATATCGCGAGATTCGGGCTTTTATTTTTTGGGCCTCCCATCTTTCCGCCGGGAGCTCTCCTGTTTCGATATAATTGTGTATTGTGATTCTCCAATCTGGTCTGCTTTCGAGTTCTTTTTGGAAAGCGTTGTGTGGCTCGTTGTTTATTTCGTGATCAGGTTCCTCTTCGAGATTTACACGAGCAGGTGTTGCTCTCGTGGCGACGCCTGATCGGGTTCTCCGGGAGGATTCGTCAGGATTTCTTTCGCTTTGTGAAATCCCGAGTTCTTCCTCTCCGAGGTCATGAGTATTCCTCTGAGATCTACTGCGAGTGACGATTTCTCCAATTAACGGGAGATTGTCTTCGTCGTTAGTGATCCCTCTACGCGGAAGATCTATACTGGGTTGATATATGCCTTCTACTGGTATTACCCTTCTTATGGTTGGATTCGACGTCGATGCTAAAGCAGCGAGGGCGTCTGCTGACTTGTTTTTCTTCCCTCGGAATTCTCGTAAGCTCGAATTCGTCGAACTGTTGGGCGATCCCGCGTAGCACTGCCAGGTAAGCTTCCATCCTTTCGTTTTTGGCTTCGTACTCTTCGTGGAATTGGCTCGTGACGAGCTGCGAGTCGCTGAAGGCGCTTATTTTCCGAGCGCCGATGCTCTGAGGGAGTCATAATCCAACGATCAGGGATTCATACTCGGCCTCGTTGTTCGATGCGTTTAAGCCTAGACGGAAAGACTGCTCGATCATTTCTCCTGTTGGGGATTCGAGTTGTATCCTAATACCTGACCCTTGCTTTGAGGAGGCTCCGTCAACATGGAGTCTCCATTTCCGGGTTTTGTCTGTAGCATCAGTTTCGTTTGGAACAAGCTCGATAATGAATTCTGCTAGTACTTGTGCTTTCGAGCTCGTTCGAGGTTTGTATTCGATGTCGTACTCTCCGAGCTCGATTGCCCATTTTGCTAGCCTTCCGGATTGGCTCGGGCTATGCAGAACCGTTCACAACTGTTGTGATGTCATTACAATGATCGAGTGGGATTGGAAGTACGGTCTTAATTTTTGTGCGGCGTTCACTACCGCTAAGGCTAGTTTTTCCATTACAAGATACCTTGTTTCAGCATCAGAGAGAGATCTGCTGACGTAGTATACCGGATTTTGTTCATTGTTTTACTCACGGACTAGTACTCCACTTACCGCGTGCTCCGAGGTCGCAACGTATAGGTATAGGAGTTCGCCATGGATGGGTTTAGAAAGGATGGGGGGCTCGTTTATGCAGGCTTTGAGCTCGCAAAGAGCGTTGTATCCGCGTTCCGTTCGAACTTCTTGTTTCCTTTCAGGAGGTCGTAAAACGGAAGACATCGATCCGTCGATCTCGAGAAAACGATTTAATGCAGCGATCTTTCCTGTGAGTCTTTGTACATCTTTAATCGACTTCGGGGATAGAGTTTCGATGAGTGCTGAAATCTGTTTAGGATTGGCTTCGATTCCTCTTTTGGTCACGAGGTATCCGAGGAATTCTCCAGACGCCACTCCAAACGTGCACTTGGTTGGGTTTAGTTTCATTCCGAACTTATTGAGAATGTTGAAACATTCTTGGAGTTGGAGAACGTGGTCGTTAGCCACTGAAGATTTTACCAGAATGTCGTCTATGTAGACCTGCATCGTTTTACCTAATTGGTGGAGAACATCTTATTTACCAACCTTTGGTAGGTAGCTCCGGCTTTCTTCAATCCGAAGGGCATTACTTTATAACAGTACGTTCATCGCTCGGTGATGAAGCTCGTTTTCTCTTGATCCTCGGGGTTCATGAGGATTTGGTTGTATCCGGAGAAGGCGTCCACGAAGGAGAGTAGCTCGTGTCCAGTCGTGGCTTCGACCAATTGATCTATATGAGGTAATGGAAAACTGTCTTTTGGACATGCATTGTTTAGGTCTGTGAAGTCAATGCAGACTCTCCACTTCCCGTTCTTTTTCTTGACGACGACTGGGTTAGCGAGCCAGTCTGGGTATTGGACCTCGCGAATCGATCCGATTTTTAACAATTTATTGACCTCGTCATTTACTGCCTTGGCTCTTTCTGGCCCTAGTTTTCTTCGTTTCTATTTGATCGGTTTAAATGTGGGGTCGGCATTTAG